>NW_023460409.1:35722-37082 GCF_013731165.1 Rhagoletis pomonella | reverse complement strand
GCACATTTGATTGTAAAATAAATTAAAATATCATTTCCAGTGGCATGTTATGCACATCGCAATTAGAAAAACAGCTGACAATAGGTTTGTTTCATTAAGCAATAGTTTTAAATATTTTTTAACAATTGTTACAAATTATTATTATTATTAGCAAAAAAGTTGATAAAATAAGATGGGATGTTGGACCGCATGTTCGAAAATCCCCACCTAGAAAAGCAAATGCTAGCTGAAGCAGCTCCTTGTAATCCCCGCGAATCTGGACTTTCTGAAGCTCGTACGTACAAAAATGCTTTGTCTTCCCACTGCAGCATAGTATATTTTATTTAAAAGAAAACATTCGACATTTGCTATTTTGTTTGTCCGTAAACTATAGGCTTAAGTTGTTCTTTAAAATGTCCACAGATATATATGTATATTTCTTCCTGGAAAATTGTATTCTTTATCCTGTAGAAACTTTATGTTATTTTTCTCTCTAAATTTATCCCTTTTTTATAAGTTTTTTCGTATTAAACCGCCAAGCCGTGATAATTCGTAACAATTGTTCCAAACTATTACAAACTATTGCTTAATAAACAAGCGGTTATTAGACATTCTTTTAAGCGTAGTATTACTTGAAAATAAGGATCACAATATAAATACATAATACATTCAATAAGTACCATTGTTTCAGTTTTACAAGTATAAATGTATCCCGCAGAAACTTCCAAACCTTATCTAAAAATCAAATGTTATTTTGCTATCTCAATTTATCTTATTTTATCAACTTTTTTGCTAGCCAAAGCATGATAATTTGTAACAATTGTTAAAAAATATTTAAAACTATTGCTTAATGAAACAAACCTAACAAACCTGTTTTTCTAATTGCGATGTGCATAACATGCCACTGGAAATGATATTTTAATTTATTTTACAATCAAATGTGCTGTACAGTATCGATACGTTGCTTGAATCCAATGTCATTTACTAAATTTGCTATAACTTTTCTATTTTCAAATCGATTTGCAAAAAATTTGGATCTATATACTTTGAAATCAAATAAGCTTTAACATAGCATAAAAATAAGAACAAAAAGTTTGCAGCTTTTAGGTGTAATTCACTGTAGAATAACGATGCGACTTAAAATTGAGTCCGATTTCACTAATAAATTGGCATATAACTCTTAAACTGATAATTTGATTGCAAAACATTGTATAGCAGGTTCGTAGGGATTTCAAAGACCTTTAATCTGGTGGAGATCTTTTTGTGGTGTGATAATCACAACCGGATATTTTTGGAAAAAATTGAAAATGCTTTTTTCTCAATTTGAAAAAAACGATAATTTCGCAAATTCTTAAAATCTATTCTACTTTTTTAATTTTTG
>NW_023460409.1:31087-35712 GCF_013731165.1 Rhagoletis pomonella | reverse complement strand
TTTTTACGGAAAAAAGTTTTGATGTGTGTGTTCAAGTTTCCTATTAAATTAAACATATAAAACACAATTATGTATTGTTTTTGATGCACGTACAATATTACCGATCGATATGAATTACTCATTCCACGTTTTTAACGAGAAAACACTTTTTTCTTAAAAAAAATCATAACTCGAAAACAACGAATTTTAGTTAATAGGCATTCAGTCTAAATGAAGTTTCAAGTGTCCATTTAATAACAAAAAAGTTTGAAAAAAATTAAAAATACCTTTTTTGAGATATTGAATTTTAAATATTTTTTGCACTTTTTGTTTAATGTTGAGAAATAAAAAAACAACAACTTCATTAGAATAGCTATAAACTTCATTTTGTAGTCCAAACTATTACAAACACTTTAAAAAAAAATTGTTCAAATCGGTCAATTTTTGGGTAAGCTATAGATCGATTTGCACCCAAAAAACGAAATTGCCGATAAATCTCCGAAAAAATTGTTTCGGCCAAAAAAAAATACGTGTCTCATTATTTTGACCAAGAATCAACATATTGAAGTTTCGTTGAATAATAAAATCATGTCCCGAGTGGACCGGTTTAATTGAAATGGGGAGCATCCCTGTATATATGTACAATAGGATGGCCCTTAGTTATATAGAGAAAAATAAAAGTGTTTGGATTCTCAGTCTCACCCCCTAGAAATGTGTGAATAGCCTCAGACTTAACTATACAAAAGCTTAGGTCAATCAAAAAAAAAATTAAGGTGGCTCAAAGCGCACAAAGTTTCCCATGTATTTTATAGGGCGAAAAAAACTATTTTTCATAGAAATTGTATAGAATCATTGGAAAGCAATATTTTTCAATCAGCAAACTCTGTTTCTTTTCAGGAGCTTCAAAAAATACTACATTTTGCATTGCATTTTTTAGCGGTTTTGGGGGAACCATAAAAAATTTGTCGGCCGCTGTGGTTTAGTGGTAAGCAGTGCGCGCTTCCACTCCGCAGCACCAGGGTTCAAACCCTGGTCAAAGCAACATCGCAAAAAAAAAATTTAGAAAAAAGGATTTTTCTTAACAGCGGTCGTCCCTCGGCAGGCAATGGCAAACCTCCGAGTGTATTTCTGCCATGAAAAACAGCTTCTCATAAAAATACAATCGCCGTTCGGAGTCGGCGTAAAACTGTAGGTCCCTCCGCTTTGTGTGACAACATCAAGGCGCACGCCACAAAATCGGAAGAGAAGCTCGGCCAAACACCAACATATGTTGTTATTATAAAAAAATTTTAATATTAATAATCTTTTAAATAAACAATTGGTTATTTTTTCTGGAAGTCTCCTAAAGCAAAAAAGAGTTTGGCGATTGAAAAATATTCAAGGATTCTATACCATTTCTACGAAAAATAGTTTTTTCGCCATATAAAATACATGGGAAATTTTGCGCGCTTTGAGCCACCTCTAAATCTCTTTTGATAGACAGTTTAGTCTTTAGGCTATTCACACATTTGTAAAGGGTGAGACCGAGACGTCGAGCTCTTTTAGAATTAAGGGAGACCCTAATGTTTTTTTTTTTCTGGGATGACGCCCTTGAAGAGGGAACTCTCATGAGTACTACTATACCGGAATAGTAGTATGCACGACTTGCAGCCTCACAGCTACACCTGCGTACTAAAACCTCTCCACTAACCACTCTCCCCGCGGCACTGCCATTTAAGGTATTACCTCACGGGGCTGGTTGGCCAGCAGGCTCGCTACGTTATTTAACCGGTTCTAGCTTGTTCAGATCGCCTTAGATCAGTTCTCTGCTGATTCTAACATGTAGTCTACAATGTTGCTACCCTGTAGTATATTTCGGGTTTCAGGGGCATAGCGAGGGCAAAAGAATACTATGTGTTCCGCGTTTTCAGCAAGGCCTGTGCAAGTCGGACAGTGTGGGGAATCTCCATGCCCAAATCTTTTTAGATACTCTCGGTAGGGGCCATGTCCCGAAAGAAACTGTGTCAAGTAGTAGTTTGAATCTCCGTGGGCTCTTTCCAGCCAGTTTTTAATGCATGGAATAAGCTTATGAGTCCACCTACCCTTTTCCGATTCATCCCAACGCTTTTGCCAGATCTCCATAGAGCGACACCTTTCCTGCTCTATAACTTCTTTTCGGTTTAAACTTGTACTTCCCGCAGATACCCGCTTATACACTCTTTGCATCTCTTTTGCTAGGATATCTACGGGAATCAGTCCGGCAATTACGAAGGATGCTTCGTCAGATATGGTTCGGAATCCACAAATAGTCCTTAGTGCGCTTAGGCGATACACAGATGTGAGTATCTTCGCATGACATTTTAGACTCATTGCTTCAGCCCAAATTGGAGCACCGTAGAGTAAGACTGAGCTGACCACTCTACTAAACAATACCCTTCTACTATGTTTGGGACCGCCGATATTTGGCATCATTCTAGATAAGCATGCCTGTAAATTCGATGCTTTCTTTGCTGCATACTCCAGGTGGACCTTAAAGTTTAAACGGCCATCAATCATTACCCCCAAATATTTGATTGCGGGCTTTGATATTAAAGTTTCTGATCCAACACTGAGTCTTATTGTCTCTATGGCCTTTCTGCTACTTATCAATACTGCCTCTGTTTTGTGATCAGCGAGTTCTAGATATCTTGATGATAGCCATGCCTTCACTCTCTTTATAGCTTCGCTGGCTTTCCTTTCAATATCCTGTATATGCTTCGCTACTATTACTACAGCTATGTCGTCTGCGAATCCTATTATTTTTGCCCGAGGAGGCAAATCGATGCATAGAACCTCGTCGTACATTAAGTTCCACAGGAGAGGCCCGAGAACGGATCCTTGGGGTACCCCCGCGGAAACACTGTACGTCTCTATTCCTCCGTCGCTCCGGTACTTTAGTTCCCGTTCGGAGAGATAGCACCTAATTATTCTGATAATGTAATTCGGGGCCTCCATTTTGATTAGGGTTTCCATTATGTGCTGCCAGCTCGCAGTGTTAAATGCGTTTTTCACATCTAGCGTTATAACAGCACAGTATTCCTTTTTGCCTCCAAGCCACCTTTTCCCTTCGATGGCCTCTTTGGCTATGTCAACCACTGATTTAACAGCATCTATTGTTGAACGAGATTTCCTGAAGCCAAACTGGTGTGGCGACAGAAAGCGTCTCTCTTCTGCGATCGATGTAAGCCTGTTGCAAATAATTTTTTCGAGGATTTTTCCCAGTGTGTCCAATAGGCATATGGGCCGATAGGACGAGGGTTCCCCAGATTGCTTATTTCCCTTTGGTATTAGGACTAGGTTTTGGACCTTCCATCTTTTCGGGAAAATGCCCTCATTAAGACAAGACTGAAACACATTTACAAATAAATCTGGCCTCATTTTAATTGCAGCTTTTAAAGCCTTGTTGGGTATTCCGTCTGGCCCAGGGGCTTTTCCGTCTTGGATCTTCTTGCATGCGGACTCTAATTCGTTAACCGTAATAACTGGAACATCAACAATTTCGTATCGTGTACAGTTTGGTACGACTTCCTCCCTTTGTGGAAATAGAGTCGTTATTATATCGCGCAGCCTTTCTGGGCACCTGATACTCGGTGCTTTCTTGCCCTTAGTTTTTGCCATTACTACTCTATAGGCCGTGCCCCACGGGTTTACATCCGCTTCTTCGCATATTTTCTTAAAGCTTTCACGTTTGCTTGCTTTTATGGCGTTTTTTAAGCTCTTCCTCGCCGTTCTTAGGGATTGTAGGTTTTCGTTGAAGTCTGACCTCCCTCTGCTGCGCTGCATTCTGCGTCTAGCACTCAGACACTGACGTCTAAGTATTTTTATATCGTTATTCCACCAATAGCATGGGGAATTTTATTTCCTCACCACTCTTCGAGGCATAGCAGCATCACACAATACATATGTATTTGTACGCATATCTACGTAGTGGGAAAATGTAATGTATATTAATCGAAAAAATAATCAGTAAAACAACACACATTCGAAACATTCACTCAATTTCGCATTACCTAGTATCGAGAAATGAATATGGGCATTCCCATGGTGGCGCACGTGACAGTCGTACGATTTCAATGTGATACAAAAAAGGAATACCATTTGTTTTCTTTAAATTTTTTGGGCCATTGTATAGCACGTAACTAGCTCTATATTTAACCGAAAATTCAATCAATCGAACTGCTTGGTCCTGAAATAGAAGCATTTAAAGAGAGGTTCGTTACGTGACAAAAAATGGAAGTTGATTTTTTCTTTTCTTGCAAAATCGCAAAACTCTGCGAATTGTGGATGGCTATTTTGATGAAACTTATTTTGATATGATTTGGAGCAATTCTAGTTGTTTTTAGAGTTTTTTGAATTAATGCAAATTGTTTCAATTCTCTTTTACAACCCCAAGTGTGAAACGTGACGTGACGTGGCGTGACGTGACATAAATTTCCATCGTTATATTTTTGTTAATATTGCTTTTAAATGAATTTTCAACGCAAATAAAACATGTATTTTATATAGAATATACTTTATATTTTGACTTCAGCGCCAATTCAGGGTCAATTTATTGGAAATCTATGATTTATTATGTTTCAACCACATACGCCAAATTCGAACCAAATCGGACCATAAATACCGTTTTT
>NW_023460409.1:26002-31077 GCF_013731165.1 Rhagoletis pomonella | reverse complement strand
GTTTAGGTCTTTCCAATTTTCTATATTTATTTTCCTTTTTGACCCTCTGTTTGTCTTATTAAGAACACATGAATATTCATTTCTTGACATTTTGCACAGATAACATAAGCAACATGTAACGTTCTTCCACTGACTGCTTGCATTAGAGAGCATTTTGAGTGGGAATGCCTGCAGTAATTTGCTCAAATTTTTTTTTACAGACAGAAGAGAGTAATTATAACTATAAAATGCAAAAAAAAACAGTTTTGAAAAAATTGTCGTTTACAACCTTATTCGCGAACATGCTTCAATTGTTTATACCCGCATTTTGGCACATTGGCTCGTTGAATGTGTCATCTAATAAATAGTGTCGTCATTCTCCTTAGCTGCTTTTAAATGATGTCGTCACAAATTTCTGGCAAACACATGAATACAGTGTAAGAAAATTCTTTTTCTATAATTGTTTCCTTATAGAAAGGTTGGTTTCTTTTCCACCTTAGACATTCCGAATTCGTTGAAAATATGCTAATTTAAAACACAGAATTCTTTCAGTGTTCCTCCGGGGTTTTTGGACATGGACTATTTCTTCAATTTAATAGTGTTCGCTTTATTTTTGTGGAAACGAAACATGTTTTGCAAGTTGTAGATCATTTCTACACTTTTTCTTCAAATATTTCTCGTATTCCAGCTGGGCGCAGGCGTTTAGTTTTTCGCATCGTGTTTTTACATATTTGTAATTTAAATTTTTTAATAAAATCAATTGGTGGTAGTTCATGATTGTGTGTGGATTAATATCACAACACTGAGGATTTGGCAATAACCTTTTTCATCTATTAAAAAACAACACTTACGGGGCAATGTTTATTGTAAGAACAACATTTTTTTCTATGAATCGACATACTTTAAGCATTGTTGACGCTATTTCCATTTGAATGAGGAAATAGCGTCAATGACTTTATTTCCAAATTTTTGTTGACTGTATTTCCATTGACCTTATTACCTGTCACCGTAAATTCTTTGCGGTACTATTTACATTAGATAGATATGAAGAAGCTATTTGTTTGTGGAAAAATTATGGAGTTTTGATTAAAAAACGCCAAATAAAAACATTTGGAGCTTACGATTCTTTCGCGATTATGGCTCGATTGCTTCGAATATGCTAACTCGAGTTCTTTGATATTGCACTTTTAGTGTTCTTTGGAGATTATGCCGCCGTCAGAATATTAAACATTGGCTTATACAGTCGCGATTGGCGCTTCGTGCCGGACGACAGGAAGAATAATAAATAATATAAAAAAAAACTTTTTAATATACAACGCTTTTATAAATGGACTAAAAAGTAGAAAATAATATTTCTCAGTCGCATAGAATTTGTTTTGATAACTTTTGATTTTGAAATTTTAGCAAAAGTCATTATAAACAATCTATGAAATTGAAAATGAAAAACGTGGAGCGCATGCAATACAAAGCATTCGATTTAATTGACAATAGTCAAACTACATAACGTAGACCTAAAATTTCTACAGCGAAAGTAGAACTTTGAAATCGATTTTAAGCGGTCGTTATTCATATACCCACATACATACATACATATATTCATATCAATTCAAGTGTATTACATGCGCCCCACGCTTTTCATTTTCAATTTCATAGATTGTTTATAATGACTTTTGCGTTGTATATTAAAAAGTTTTTTTTATATTATTTATTTTCTACTTTTTAGTCCTGTCTGAATAAAATTTTGCAATAGATATTAAAATAATTCAACGATATTAATAGAAAGGTGCACACACATGCATTTACATATGTATGTACATACAAACGAGCACCAATTAATTTTATTTAAAGAAATGGCGTGTCGTCTATTTCCGCTGTAGCAAACGTAGTACATAGGGCGACATCTAGATGTCATCTACCTCGCCCTATTCACTAAAGATGTCGCCCTATGCACTATGCTTTTTTATAGGAACTTTTCAAAGCAAAGCTTTATGGTGTCGGACACACAACATTGAAAGTTTCTGGATCCACAACATTGAAAGTTTCCGGACACACAACATTGCAAGTTGATAAAAGCGTTGTAACGTTGTAAAAAGGACACGCAGCTACTGAACGACTGAGACAGGGAACGTGATCTACATCGTCAAATGAGAAGTGCCGTAAGTGTGCACTTATATCGCGCCTTTGACTAAACCTAGCTGTCGGGTTTTACGATTGGCCCCATGGACGCGGTTTGCTAATATTATATTGCGTCAAAGTCTCATTCGGAGACACCAGCAGCGGGATTTCAGCATTCGCTATCGCTGTATTGGCCTGATTACACTGTGCTTCTGTTACTTTTCCATATTGCGTACTTTTAGGCCCCGCGGCTGTTAATTTAGAGAATTTTAGCGATGGAAATTTAGCATAGCGATTGTCAGAATTCCACTGCAGGATTGTGTTGTGTAGGTCAATACCTAAATATCTTCGTTGGCTCATTTACCAGAACCATTGCGCGCTTTACTTTACAGCGCCTTGGCAGAATCAATAGGTCTCCACGAATATCGACAAAGACATTTCGGCATTTAAGATAATTTCGTCCCTTTAGCCTGCATTGAATTTCTGTAATCCACCCATTTCGTCTTGTTATCGCCAGCGAATGAAGAACAAACATTTCTTCAAATTTAAAAAGTAAAAGTTTCACTACTAAAAATTTAAAAATGTTCTTAAAACCTGCAAAGAAATTTGGAAAAGAAATATCACTGTTTTTGTTTTTGGGAGTAGGGTGGGAGTGGTTAAATTTTGGCGCCCAATTTTCTTTTTAATTGGGAATAGTTCCTATCGTCATAAAAATAAAAAAATATGCAATAGATTTAAATTTTTCATCCATATTTTCATTTCACTAATTATGTTTCATCAAATCATCCTCTTAAACAGTTTGTTTACATTTGAATTTGAAACATAGTCTTACTTCTTGACTCCTGCAAATTCCTGCTAGTAAAATTTTTACTTGCAAGAATTTGCAGCTCTCTCGGGTTGTTACGCTCTCGAATTCGCTCCCTCTTGCAAATATTTTGGGTTATTGAATGCATTCCCAGTAAAAACTTGCAAGTACTAGCAACAATTCGTAACAATTTTTTGATATTGAATGGACCTATTGCTATACTCCTTCTTAGCAGAACGTAATTTAGCATTTTCGACAACCGAGCCCCTAACCAAATGTCTACAAAAAAAATATTAAAAATCAATGCTATTATTTAGCCCCTTTAAACTTGCACATTATTGCCCTGAAATTTAATGGGCTATCAAACTGCATACTCAACAAAAATTCTAAAAACTCTGAATAAAAAGTTGAAAATCTAGCTGAAAATTTGCAGATTGTTTATAATTTTTGCACAATTTTTGGCTTTTATGGAAAAATAATAAACATTAAATAAACGAAAGAGAAACAGCCAAAATCGATCAAACTATCGATGACTTAATCAGCTGATCACAAGTGTATGTATAAAATGATTTTTATATTAACGGCCAGTTTACAATGAATTTTAAATGTGCTGTCGAAATGACATTTTAATATACATTACGTGCAAGAACGATAGAATACAAGATTGCGCATTCCCGCAGAATGACATTTGTGGCAACGGGTAAACAAAGAATATGGCGAAGAACAATGAGTTGACAGTTGTGAATTTGCAGTGAGAAAACGTGTTTTCTTCTCGATTCACCAATTTCTCAAGCCATCTTTGAATATAGCAAATTAAGCACTACGTTAACAAAAAATATACAACCACTCTTGAAATGTGTTCAAAAGAATAGGTCTTATTAATTAACTATTTAGAATTTTTGTGTTTGTATTGCAGGTGCCGAAAAAGTGTTAATATCTTGTCTCAGCGCATGTTTTCCTGCAGAAAGTGGTCGATGCTTGCTTACCTCCGATTTTAGTTTGTAATTTGTGGTATTTCAACGTTTTCAACTTAACATGTCGTGTTTAAAAGTGGTCCGTAAAGTGCTTCATGCATATTACGCTGGTGTCTAAATTTTATGGCTTCTCCTGCCGGCAGAACTCTACCCACTTTCTGGCCAAGGCGTCGTCGCGGGGAAACAAAAAAAAAAACTGCATTTGGGGGCTTTACCCCTACGACTGCTGCAATTCAACACACGACATTTTTATACAGTTTTTATTACAAATAAAACGTTTTTTACTTCAGAACGCACGAATTACTTCGATTTTTCACTTGAAAGTACACAATACGTTTGCACTTGTTTCTAAACAAAAAGTTTGTTTACGTATTGCCATAAATGTCAAAGTCGGCAAAACCAAAGTAGCGGTTTCGGGAATGCGCCACCTTCAGTTCATTTCACCATGCATTACGTACATATCGAGCCCTAACCGCCAAAATAGAGTAAGCGACAAAATTTTCTTTTTGATGCAGAAATGCATTTAAATGCTCTAGGAATATTTCTGCATCAAAAAGAAAATTTTGAAAAAAATGTCGCTTACGTTATTTTGGTGGTTAGGGCTCGATATGTACCTTTGTATACAATAAAAGTTTAATAAGAACAATTTTTTGTACATTCAATTGAAAAAGACGTTTTTGGGTAGGAAATGACGTTTTTTCAGACCAAGAGGGACGTTTTCTCATGCCGAAGACCTGGCAACACTGCGTGTGAGGTACAAGCAGGGATGGAATTTCAAAATTTCAAAATGTGCCCAATGGTCTTCAAAAATTGTGCGGAAAAGAATATGAAAGTGCCACAAAATTAAATTTCTTTTATAATAATTATTTCTTAATATAAAAATTATTAATTAACTAAATTATTACAGTAAATCACTTTTATGAGGGATTCTTTATAAGCGGCATACACGGTGCGTCTGGATCGCAAGTCGGTTTGGATGTGTTAAGTAACAATAAATATGTGTTACTTACTCCGACTTGACTCTGGTGTGACTCTGAATGACTCAACTGTGTGTAGTCGAAAGGCGCGTGAACACGTACACAGTTGACTCGCGAGTCAGACGCACCGTCTATGTTGCCTATTAGACATAAAACATAAATGGCTCATTCCATCTCAAATCACCCAGGCCGGGGGAAAGTGAATTTAAGTTTGCGATAAAACTC
>NW_023460409.1:18432-25902 GCF_013731165.1 Rhagoletis pomonella | reverse complement strand
TATTCACTATGCTTTTTTATAGGAGCTTTTCAAAGCTTTGCTTAGGTGTCGGAACACAACATTGAAAGTTTCTGGATCCACAACATTGAAAGCTTCTGGAACACAACATTGCAAGTTGATAAAAGCGTTGTAAAATACGTGTCTCCTTAAATTGTTCAAGGAACAATCCCCGTGAGTTTTATCGCAAACTTAAATTCACTTTCCGCCGGCCTGGGTGATTTGAGATGGAATGAGCCATATAAGTATGTTCTTGTATTATTTATTTTTGTTATGATATTTTTCTACATTTCTATTTATTTATTTTATGATTTTTTTTTGTGTTGAGATTTTATTTTTTATTATTATTTTTTGCTTCTTCATGCAATCTTTTTGATTTCTTGCCGCCACTTGCACACAGGCTCCTATGTGCATACGCACGTACATAAGTATGTATGCATGTAGTATATATGTACGTACATATTTAGGTATGTAAATACATTTATATTTACTCATGTTGTACAAATTGAAGGTGAAAATTGCTAAGTAAGCGCTTAAATGCTCATTCGAATACGGTCGGTCAACACGCAGATACTTACACCTTCCACACAACCTCTATACACCTTCCATTTCCAGCCACGACATTTGTTGGCAAATATTTGTGTTGCTCGTTCAGCGCTCATAATGTGCCATTTGTTGACATTTTTTGACAGCACTTCCACCGCAAAGGCATGCAGCTCGACTCCAATGGGTGTTTTTGTATGTAAATACCTGTATGTGAGTACTTACAAGTGTACTTTCATACCACACATACCTAAATGCATTGTAAAAAATACACCGATATGGAAGTATGTCGTTGGATTTATTTGTAGGTCTTCAGTGTCATTTCGGTACCCAGTGGGAATTAGGAGCACGTAATAATACCTTATTAGCAACTTACTCTTCACCTGGCAGTCATTACCATTTCCTTGCCGAACGTCCCTTACTTTTACAAAGGCATGGCCGCCTTATGTAAGTATGAATTTAGAATGTACATTTGGTATCAGACATACTTCTGAGCCGCTTTACAAAGTAAGTTACGTGTAATGCAGAGCAGTCGTTCGGAGTAGTTCGGTGCTTGGAAATAACTTCGGCTGCACGTTATTTTGCAACTGACAACGTAATGTGTCTTCGGAGGTGTTCATTTTGCCCTTTACTAGTAGATGACATTGGCCATGATGACAATTTTGGTACTAAAAACTGAAAGAAAACATGGCTTACCTCGCAAGGTGCTTACCTATTTTCCCAGTGGGTAGCTGATCAATAACAAAGGCGCCTCGTTGCGAAAGTGCTTGACAATTAGAGATGAAAGAATTTATTATGTAAATTTGAGTACATATGTAGAAGTGGGAAAGGGTGTCACAATAGTAGGGCTAAGGAAAGGTCGCATAAACATTGTGGAGAGGATTGATACTTTGTATTTAATTTTGGGTCAATGGATTAATGAATTGACTTAAAACAGTATACCGATTGTCTGGAAACTGCTGGTATCGTTGTTACTCAATAATCTTCGGAATTTTAAGACTCACATGGTCAACAAGCTTAACCGAGAGAATATGTAATGGGATTTTTTAGGCCCCAGACTTATTGCCTGGTCCTTGGAACATCGCAAGAGCTTTTTTATCAGACATTAAATAACATAATTTTTTTTGAAATGAAAATTCTTTAGCGGCGGTTGGTTGGTTGGGAGTAAATTGGCAAATTCAACGGAAATTGCACACGGAAATGGTTAGGGCTGAAACAAGTGCTTCTTGAGTGTATGCACATGGTATGAATTTAACAAAAACTTGCTAATAAGAGGTTAAAGAATAACACTTAGAAAAAGACCAATACAAGAATGAAAGTAAAGGGGAGTACGTACATAGAAAGAAAAGAAAAGGATAAAGGCAAAGGCAAAAATAAAAACAAAAACAAGTAAAAAGGGGCTGTCTTCGGCTATGCCGAAGCCTTCATACCTTTCATGAAAATAAAAAAGCTGTCTTTCATCTACTACTTCTTACTAAATTTTCAGCGTAAAAATATTCAATATGAAAATACTATTTATTTTTTTATAAATATCTAATAAATATTTACATCGTACATACAAATTTCCTTATGTGTTCAGTTAATTTTTATACCCGAGCGCACTTGTGCACAAGGGCATATTAACTTTGTTCACATAACGCTTGTTTGTAACAGCCAAAACAAATCGAGATAGATATAGACAAATGTATACATAAATGCTCAGAATGAATAGAGAGGTCGATTAAACCATGTCTGTCTGTCTGTCCGTCGGTGTACACGATAACTCGAGCAAAAATTAAGATATCTCAACGAAATTTGGTATGTAAGTTCCCATTTAACCAAGGTAGGTTGGTATTGAAAATGGGCTAAGTCGGACTGTAACCACAACCACTTCCCATATAACGGCAATTTTCAGAAATACGAAAACTGCGATATTTTAGTAACTACTGAAGATTATTCACTCAAAATTGATATTTACAATAACTTTTAGACGAAAAATAAGAATAGTATAAATTTTTGGAAAATGGGCGTAGCCACGCCCCACTTATGGTTACATGTGTACATCTTGGTAACCGCTGCACCAATTTCTTCCAAACTTAGCACAGTTGTTGGCCTTAGCACAGCATACCAAATGGCCGACCATTTTTAAAATCGGACGATAACCACGCCTACATCCCATATAACGGTTATTTAGAAAAATACAAAATCTTCGATAAATCAGTAAATATTGAAGCTAATTTATTCAAAATTGATGCTTGCAACAATTCTTTACCAAGAAAGATGTTTATGATAAAATTTTGGAAAATGAGCGTGGCACCGCCCACTTATGATTACATATATGTATCTCGGTAACCGTTATACCAATTTGTACCAAACTCGGTATGGTTATTGTGCTTGCCACATAAAAGCAAAATGTTGATAATAATTGAAATCGGACTAAACTTACAGCCGCTTTTCATATAGCGGTAATTTTCAGAAATGCTTTAAACTGCAATATTTCGAAATTTAAGGACGCTAATTTACGCAAAATTGATACACCCCGGCTTACCATCTAGCGGTAGCTTTCGTAAAGGTGAAAAACATATATTTAATACTTGCGCCGGGTATTTAATGTTCGGCTCCACCCGAACTTAGACTTTCTTACTTGTTATTTTATTCTTTATTTAATTTGTATCTACTACTTTTAAATTTCAAATACATTAAATAAAACAAAAAGACTTATGATAAAGTAAATTAAGGTGTTCTACAACAAAGTGTTTAAATACAAACGTATGTGGTACATGTGAAAATATAATAACATTAATCGCCAACACTAAAAAATATCCCGTCATGGTCGCTGAATGAAGTTCATATGTTATCGCCCTTGTTCTGTCTGCAGAAAAACTTGCCAATAACCAATCAATCGCGGTTTGTTGCTTTGTAGTAGGAAGATGTTCCAGTAAGGAATGCAATCCTAGTTGGCTCAAGCGCGTTCCAAGAACATCATTTGACGTAATGCGACAGACATTAAAGTCTCCAACAACTATTAATTCTCCATAATTTCTATTACTCAGCTCCTTTATATCTTCTTCCAATATTCTTCTAAATGCTGGTAATGAAAAAGATGGATTTCTGTATACTACAGCGATTGCCAAGTCTGGTTTTGATATCGCCAGAAACTGATACACTTTTCCGGCTACATGATGACTTTTAATGAAACTTGTGGTAAAGCAACTTTCATGACCAGTTTTACGGTAAATTATTACTCCATTCCGTGAGCGGCTTTGTCCAGTCTCAGTTGCTCCATCGATACGCGCCACAACACTATAGCCTTCGATTTGTAATTCTTCTTCTGGACGGGTCCAAGTCTCGGTAAAACAAATGATATCCGCTGAACAAATAAGGTGGTCACTTCTAATGTCATCGATATGCTTTCTTAAGCTTCTTATGTTTTGATAGTACAATAGAAGAGTGTTATCTGGGCGCTCAGTTGCAAATTTGTAGTGCGTCTCTAATTTTTTTAATGTCCGAAGTATATTCAGCTGTGCTTGGACTACTTCGTTGCCTCCAAAAGGTCTAGGTGGAATAAAATTACCTACAATAAATAGTCCTGAAGCACTTGTTGCTCTACTGCATCCGACGTACAAAGCTGATCGGCTCATTCCTTTCTTAGTATGAATAGCAACCAATCTGTAAGTTGCTCCTTGGCTTTTGTGTATTGTTATTGCCTCTGCTGGTATTATAGGGAACTGCCTTCTTTCTATCGAGACTTGTTCGTTTCTTCTATATTGGAAGGTGCGCACTACTTTTTCAATTGGTGTCCAGCTCGATTCGTGGGGGTGAGGCTTTTTGGAACGTGCTATTACTCCAATTCCTGGCTCGGAAAAGTGCATCCAAAGAATTACTGGTGTCCGTTCGGGGCCTCGATGGTCAATTTGCATTAGTCGGCCCGTAGCTCCATTTACCAAACCATCTGCAGTATTAATGTTGACCGTAATCATGTATTTTGCAGAGGTTTTCAGTTGTAGCACATTCCTTGTGTCTCAGATATTTTAAAATTCTTAATGGCATCCAATATAACCGTTTTACTTCGCTCCGAAAGAGAGTTCGCCTTCACACTGTCTTTCGCTGTAGAGATAAACTCTTCTGTGGCGATTTTAGCCAACCTTGCAGTATTATATAGGAATAAAAAAGATGAATACAGTCGTTGGGTATCTCGTTAAAATTGGTTTCTCTTGCTTTAATGAGCTCGATATCCTCAGATGTCATATTTCCTTCGGACATGTGGTTGAGAGCAACGGCAAATGCCTGATCTTCTCTTTTGCGCATTATTTCGGTGAGTTCGAAGAAACGGAACAAATCCCAAAGTGGTGTGCCAGTAATTCCGCTATATGGATCCAATTGGTTTGGGGAGAAAATCCATCTGTCTCCTACTGGCGAGAGTTGCTTTAAGTCGCCAAAAACAATTAATGGTATACCTCCAAAATACTCGCTAGAGCGTTTTAAACGGGCATCTAAATATCCAAATATTTTGGCACCGACCATTGAAATTTCGTCCACTATTATTAACTGAAGGTCTATTAGGTTTGAGTAGATAGAATTAACACTATCATTGCTGAGAGGTCGTAATTCAGTTGAGGATTGGTTTATCGGTAAGGAAAAAATCGAGTGCAAAGTAACGCCTCCAATCCCAAATGCAGCTTTTCCTGTAGGAGCATACAATAAGACTTTAATTGTCTCGGGATTACTGCCGGATAAGCTGTTTGCTCGTGTTGTCAGTGACTGGTATAAAGCGGAAATTAATCGGCTTTTTCCTACTCCAGCTCCGCCTCCGACGTATTCGTAAAAGTGTCTCTTCAGCTTCCTGTTATGGTGAACATGATAAAAATATTCCCGCTGTTTTCTGTTCAAGGAGCGCACAATTGAGAGCTCATTTTCTTGAATAAGTATAGGTAGTCTTATGAGCCTGACTTCCTCCAAGTTTGGGTCCTGTGGCTCATCGCTTTGAAATACGTCGACATCATTGCCGATTTCTGGAATAGCTAGTGCTCTAAACTCTTCATCCAAAAAAGGGGTAACATCAACCTGAACATTTTCCTCTGCTGTTTGCTGATTTAAGTTCTCTAAAATATTTTCGAGCTCACGGTCTGAGAACTTGTCGTATTTCTGCTTGTTCTCTTCAATAATTGATTTGTTGTCATTACAAACTCATTCTATGTCAGCATCGATTAAATCAGCTGCTTCGCTACGCCAGGGATAAAATAGCATAGCCATTTCCCGAAAGTAGTCTGATCGAGAAAATTCAACACTAAAACGTCTCCACCTTAATATAAGAGGGCGCTTTCTCATCCAGATGAAACCGCTCCTATCATTTAATTGAAGCCGGAGCTCGTTTGCTTCAGAATTTTCATCAAGAGGTTCGACTTCTTCATTGTCCTCGTTTTCAAGTGTAGACACTGTACAATCGGTACAATGCAGCAAAATCAGCAAGACAGAGTTGCCCTAGCCGACTTGGCCTTTGAATATAATGATCCAGCAAGTTCGGTACATAAATATCAGTTGAATCAGCAGGAAGCCTTTCTAGATCACTTTTCGGCTTCACCATTCTGACTCTTTTGTCTTAATAAAAATTTCTCCTTCGCTGGCTTCTGAAAGATGGAGACCCAAAATATTATAGGATGCTTCTTGGGCGGACACCTCCGATCCGTTAACAAATTTATTGCCTATGTGTTGTAATTTTTGCTTAATTGTAAAATTTCCGTCATTTATTTCATCCATGGCTTGTCTTTACAGCTGAGATACCCCTCTATTAGATTTGCTGATATAATTTATTATGTAGCTGCAACATGCATAGGCGTCAAGTATGAACTGAATGTCCATATTTGCTCTATGCAAACGCAAAATGTCGCTGTTATATGCGTTAAGCAGTCTATCTGAAAATTTCCTTCGTAAAAATATTTGAGGCTTCTTTAAACTGGAATTTGTAATTCTCATAAGTTGTGGAAATGTCTGGATGCATTAAGAATTCGTCAAAGTTGTTCAAGTTCTCTGCTTCCATATTATCATTCTGTTGGCCTAAAAATTTTTTAATTTTTTGCAACAGAGCCAGGTGTTGTTCGCTTACTTCGTTTTCGTCCAGAGGTAATAATACCTCAGTTCGGGGCATTGGTGGGTAAGGCATGTTGAAACGACAGACTTGCTGACCTCTTATATCTCTCAAGCAAGCCCGACCATGACTATGTCTTTGGTAGTCAATAAATTGCTGCACCTCTGGATTGCTTCCATCTGTTGTTATAAATTGGTCGACAAATTCCACAATGGGGTCAATATTTATAACACCTTCTGTCTCCAGAGTAGGTGCGTTACTTATCCAGTACATTCCATGACAGTGAGGACTACCTCTGTGTTGGAACTCAATCCTCCAGTAATAATGAATAAGCACATGTGGCTCAAATATTTTATCTTTCAGTAGCGCAACCATTTGTCGGAAACGATAATCGAAGTACCGTGAACAGGTTACAGGATCTGTCCTTATAAGCCGAGCTTTCTCTGAATTTGATAGTTGTGCTGCCTCAGTTTCGGAAATATCCATTTTGTCCACAAGTTTTGTTAGAATAACCAACAATTCAATCCATTTTGTCTCTGCAGCCGATAGGGTGATAAATAACGATGGCAACCCAAATTGACGAATCATCGCTAAAACCTTCTTTTTCTCTGCCTCCCAGTGAGCAGGGGATGATCTGAGACCCTTTAGGTTGTGGTATCCCTCGTCATGTTGGACTAAGTAGCTAATAAAATTCGTACGACCATATTTGCTGCGGTGATGTTGGAGGCTCCTGATTTTTTTCTGCAAACAAATTGTGAGGACCCCGGATCCTGTGGCCCTGGGCCCCACAACAACTTTATATACACATACCTATATATGCTTTGTACTATTTACCCTGAATTGTTGATTTGAAATTGTATACACAC
>NW_023460409.1:16404-18332 GCF_013731165.1 Rhagoletis pomonella | reverse complement strand
TGGGTGGCACCACGACCATTTTCCAAATTCCATAATAATCTTATTTCTTTTTGAGAGATTATTGTTAGAATTAATTTTGAGTTAATAAGCGTATTTAGATTTCGAAATATCGTAGTTTCCATACTTCTGAAATATACCGTTTTATACAAAAAGTGGGCGTAATTTTTGTCCGATTTCAAGCATTTTCAACGTCTTTCTTTTTTGTGTCAAGTACATTAATAATAATTAGATACACATATGAGGTCACAAGTGGGCGGTATCGCGCCCATTTTCCAAAATTTTTTCTAAACGTATTTCTTGCTAAATAATTATTGAAAATGTTTTACTAAGGCCAACATCTTTGCCAAATTTTATAGAAATTAGTGGAGCGGTTACCGAAATATGCACATGTAACCATAAGTGGCCGGGCCTACGCGGTTTATGTATTTTTTCAAACTACCATTACATGGGATGTAAGCGTGGTTATTGTCTAATTTTGCTCATTTTCAATACTACCGGTCCTTAGCTCAAAATAAATACACGTACCAATTTCGGTAAGATATCTCAATTATTACTATATTTATAGTGTGCAAAGACGAACGGGCTGACGGACGGACAGACAGTTACAGCTTCATTGATTTCTTTTATTATTTAGAGTCCGATAAATGTGCTAAAAGTATTTCTTTTCGCGTATACAGAAGTAAAGGGAAATTTGGAATTTTATGAAAAGTTTAGCAGTCGCTACCAATCTAGAGGCCAGATACTGAAACTGCGGAACGCACACATGTGTGATTCCCTGTTACGAAGAAGTAGCTTAGAATGTTTAAATTCAAAACAATAACATTTCTCAAAAAACGGAACAAAAGTCTTAAACACTTTGTCATTTAACCCGGTTCTTTTTTTGTTGAAAACTCATTGAATTACAAACAACTGTTTGTCCGCAGACCGAAGCCGTGATAGGTCTTTGTTATTTCCAAAATCTGTAAGGAAAGAATAGTAATTACAGCTGGTACATGCACTGCTTACCTGTTTGGTTCACTTTGTTCATACATATGTGCACACATATGTGGTTCGCGAGAAAAAAGGTTGACTACCATTGTTCAAGACAATAGATCAGGGGAGACATTTCCATACTCGCAATAACACACTTTATCTAACAGTTGTTAAGGACGTATCGTCCATTATGACGGTGATTCATTTAGGTAACCTCCGCGACTAGTAGCTATAGATGCTTTCCTTTCACACCAGACAATGCTACTCGTATTTCGCTAAACGGCGGTCCCCATTTTCTCTACCTACTCTCTTTAAGAGGTTATTTCAGAAATTTCTTTATGAGAAACCACAGAATGTTTATTTTGAATTACTAAAATATAAGTATTCAGTTTAAATTTAGACTTCCAAGCGATATCTGGTTGATCTCTAAAATTAAATATTAAAAAAAAAATATTCATTAAATTCGAAATTTAAATATATTTACTACAAGTATTTATAAAAAAATGCCACGAGTATCTGCGCGATCACAAGAACAACGACGTCGTGAAGCTGTAATTCGGAGCCGCCAGCACTATGAACGAAATTTATCGCAAAATAGGACAATAAGCGCCAGTCTTATGGCTAACCTTCGGTCTTCAAATACCCTGTTTCGTCAAATAGAAAGGGAAAATGATGCAGCATTGCACAGAGTAAGAAGGCGTCTACCAATGCGTAGAGTTATGGAACAAACCCAGAACACCATGGCGCACCGGTCAAGAAGGACTGTCGCGCAATTAAGGGAAACTGAACGGGTTCGCGACTCGGAAGCACGTCTACTACGAAGACAAAATCCGGGGTTGAGAAGGGACGAACAAGCCCAGAACACCATGGCGCACCGGTCAAGAAGGACTGTCGCGGAGTTAAGGGAATCTGAACGGATTCGCGACGCGGAGGCACGTGCACTACGAAGGCAAAAT
>NW_023460409.1:0-16394 GCF_013731165.1 Rhagoletis pomonella | reverse complement strand
CAAGAAGGACTGTCCCGCAATTAAGGGAAACTGAACGGGTTCGCGACACGGAGGCACGTGCACTACGAAGGCAAAATCTGGAGTTGAGAACAGATGAGCAAGCCCAGAACACCATTGGGCATAGGACCAGAAGGACTGTCCCAGTTTCAAGAGAAACTGAACGTATTCGTGATAGACTTGCGAGAACTGAAAGACGCTTAAACCCTATTACAAGACGCCGGGAGCAACTAAGAAATACTTCCCAAAGGAGAATTACTCGACAGCAAAGTTTGAGACGAGAGGAAACTCTTAGGCAAAACGCACTTGAACAAGTCCAGCTTCACAGATGTAATCCAGAAAACCGAAGAAGAGAAAACGAGAGGCAGCGTTTGAGGATTGCAGCGAACCGAGAAAATCTGTCTCCAGAAGCACTAGAAGAAGCTCGTAATACTCAGCACCAATTACGGTACTTGGCGCAATATGCGCAATATGAAGCCAAAATAAAAGAAGGGCCTACTATGGTGTGCGTGTGTTGTGGTGGAACTTGGTTTCCCCACCAAACCAAAAAATTGAAAAAGTGTAACATTGCAACAAAGCACCCAAATCTCGACGTCAACACAATATTTTACTTGGAAAATGAATTTCCGAGCTTATCGGAAAAGTTCACATTTTGTCTGACATGTTACCGTCAAACAATGTCAGGGAAAATTCCAAATATATGTCTTGCGAATGGACTGCAGTTTGTAGACATACCAGATGCCTTGAAAAATTTAACATGCCTGGAAGAACGCCTCATATCTCCAAGGATTCCATTCATGAGAATTATATCTCTTGGATACGAACGCCAATGTGCTATTAGAGGAGCAGTTGTAAATGTGCCTATATCAGTGGTCGAGACAGTGACCGCTCTTCCTCGCAGATTTGAAGACACTCACGTTGTCCAAGTTCTTCTGAAACGTCGCTTGGAGTATAATCATAGTTTTATAACGGAAACTATAAGGCCATCGAAAGTAATAGCAGCATTACAGTGCCTTATGACAACGGAACTATACCGCTTGCACAATATTCAGGCATCTGGAGGATGGTTGGCAGACGTTCGGAACCATGAATCAGTGCCTTTTATCGCCGATCCGGCAGATGAGCATATCGTCAGAGATTTGCAGACGCGCCATGAGGTAAATGTTGGAATCGAGCTAATCGGAGAAGATGAGATAAATCCAGGTGGTCAAGAAACACTTTTGGTCAACGAGCTCATCGAAAACCTTCCATTAGAGCGAGTAGCAATAGCCCCTGGAGAGGGCCGAATTCCTATCGATATAACAAGAGATGACGATGCAGAGGAATTGTCTTTTCCAACAATTTTTTGTGGCAAAAAAAGGCGAACGACGCTTAACTACAGCAAAATAGTGAGGTCAGAAGTTCGCAGATATGACCGACGATGTGCACGTGTTGATAATTTGCTCTGGAAATATAAATATTATGAGTTGCAGCGCATTAAAGATGCAATTTCTATTTGTTTGCGGAAAAAATCTGGAGCCTCCAACATCACCGCAGCAAATATGGTCGATACGAATTTTATTAGCAACTTAGTCCAACATGACGAGGGATACCACATCCTAAAGGGTCTCAGATCATCCCCTGCTCACTGGGAGGCAGAGAAAAAGAAGGTTTTAGCGATGATTCGTCAATTTGGGTTGCCATCGTTATTTATCACCCTGTCGGCTGCAGAGACAAAATGGACTGAATTGGTGGTTATTCTAACAAAACTTGTGGACAAAATGGATATTTCCGAAACTGAGGCAGCACAACTATCAAATTCAGAGAAGGCTCGGCTTATAAGGACAGATCCTGTAACCTGTTCACGGTACTTCGATTATCGTTTCCGACAAATGGTTAAGCTACTCAAAGATAAAATATTTGAGCCACATGTGCTTATTCATTATTACTGGAGGATTGAGTTCCAACACAGAGGTAGTCCTCACTGTCATGGAATGTACTGGATAAGTAACGCACCTACTCTGGAGACAGAAGGTGTTATAAATATTGACCCCATTGTGGAATTTGTCGACCAATTTATAACAACAGATGGAAGCAATCCAGAGGTGCAGCAATTTATTGACTACCAAAGACATAGGCATGGTCGGGCTTGCTTGAGAGATATAAGAGGTCAGCAAGTCTGTCGCTTCAACATGCCTTACCCACCAATGCCCCGAACTGAGGTATTATTACCTCTGGACGAAAACGAAGTAAGCGAACAACACCTGGCTCTGTTGCAAAAAATTAAAAATGTTTTAAGCCAACAGAATGATAATATGGAAGCAGAGAACTTGAACAACTTTGAGGAATTCTTAATGCATCCAGACATTTCCACAACTTATGAGAATTACAAATTAGCGCTGCGTTCCAGTTTAAAGAAGCCTCAAATATTTCTACGAAGGAAATTTTCAGATAGACTGCTTAACGCATATAACAGCGACATTTTGCGTTTGCATAGAGCAAATATGGACATTCAGTTCATACTTGACGCCTATGCATGCTGCAGCTACATAATAAATTATATCAACAAATCTAATAGAGGGGTATCTCAGCTGTTAAGACAAGCCATGGATGAAATAAATGACGGAAATTTCACAATTAAGCAAAAATTACAACACATAGGCAATAAATTTGTTAACGGATCGGAGGTGTCCGCCCAAGAAGCATCTTATAATATTTTGGGTCTCCATCTTTCAGAAGCCAGCGAAGGAGAAATTTTTATTAATACGTCACACCCAGACAAAAGAGTCAGAATGGTGAAGCCGAAAAGTGATCTAGAAAGGCTTCCTGCTGATTCAACTGATATTTATGTACCGAACTTGCTGGATCATTATATTCAAAGGCCAAGTCGGCTAGGGCAACTCTGTCTTGCTGATTTTGCTGCATTGTACCGATTTTCAAAAACAAGAACAGTGTCTACACTTGAAAACGAGGACAATGAAGAAGTCGAACCAGTTGATGAAAATTCTGAAGCAAACGAGCTCCGGCTTCAATTAAATGATAGGAGCGGTTTCATCTGGAAGAGAAAGCGCCCTCTTATATTAAGGTGGAGACGTTTTAGTGTTGAATTTTCTCGATCATACTACTTTCGGGAAATGGCTATGCTATTTTATCCCTGGCGTAGCGAAGCAGCTGATTTAATCGATGCTGACATAGAACGAGTTTGTAATGACAACAAATCAATTATTGAAGAGAACAAGCAGAAATACGACAAGTTCTCAGACCGTGAGCTCGAAAATATTTTAGAGAACTTAAATCAGCAAACAGCAGAGGAAGATGTTCAGGTTGATGTTACCCCTTTCTTGGATGAAGAGTTTAGAGCACTAGCTATTCCAGAAATCGGCAATGATGTCGACGTATTTCAAAGCGATGAGCCACAGGACCCAAACTTGGAGGAGGTCAGGCTCATAAGACTACCTATACTTATTCAAGAAAATGAGCTGCTCTCAATTGTGCGCTCCTTGAACAGAAAACAGCGGGAATATTTTTATCATGTTCACCATAACATGAAACTGAAGAGACACTTTTACGAATACGTCGGAGGCGGAGCTGGAGTAGGAAAAAGCCGATTAATTTCCGCTTTATACCAGTCACTGACAACACGAGCAAACAGCTTATCCGGCAGTAATCCCGAGACAATTAAAGTCTTATTGTGTGCTCCTACAGGAAAAGCTGCATTTGGGATTGGAGGCGTTACTTTGCACTCGATTTTTTCCTTACCGATAAACCAATCCTCAACTGAATTACGACCTCTCAGCAATGATAGTGTTAATTCTATCTATTCAAGCCTAATAGACCTTCAGTTAATAATAGTGGACGAAATTTCAATGGTCGGTGCCAAAATATTTGGATATTTAGATGCCCGTTTAAAGCAAATATTTCGCTCTAGCGAGTATTTTGGAGGTATACCATTAATTGTTTTTGGCGACTTAAAGCAACTCTCGCCAGTTGGAGACAGATGGATTTTCTCCCCAAACCAATTGGATCCATATAGCGCAATTACTGGCACACCACTTTGGGATTTGTTCCGTTTCTTCGAACTCACCGAAATAATGCGCCAAAGAGAAGATCAGGCATTTGCCGTTGCTCTCAACAACATGTCCGAAGGAAATATGACATCTGATGATATCGAGCTCATTAAAGCAAGAGAAACCAATTTTAACGAGATACCCAACGACTGTATTCATCTTTTTTATTCCAACGCGGATGTATCTCTATATAATACTGCAAGATTGGCTAAAATCGCCACAGAAGAGTTCATCTCTACAGCGAAAGACAGTGTGAAGGCGAACTCTCTTTCGGAGCGAAGTAAAACGGTTATATTGGATGCCATTAAGAATTTTAAAATATCGGAGACACAAGGAATGTGCTACGGTTTACAACTGAAAACCTCTGCAAAATACATGATTACGGTCAACATTAATACTGCAGATGGTTTGGTAAATGGAGCTACGGGCCGACTAATGCAAATTGACCATCGAGGCCCCGAACGGACACCAGTAATTCTTTGGATGCACTTTTCCGAGCCAGGAATTGGAGTAATAGCACGTTCCAAAAAGCCTCACCCCCACGAATCGAGCTGGACACCAATTGAAAAAGTAGTGCGCACCTTCCAATATAGAAGAAACGAACAAGTCTCGATAGAAAGAAGGCAGTTCCCTATAATACCAGCAGAGGCAATAACAATACACAAAAGCCAAGGAGCAACTTACAGATTGGTTGCTATTCATACTAAGAAGGGAATGAGCCGATCAGCTTTGTACGTCGGATGCAGTAGAGCAACAAGTGCTTCAGGACTATTTATTGTAGGTAATTTTATTCCACCTAGACCTTTTGGAGGCAACGAAGTTGTCCAAGCACAGCTGAATATACTTCGGACATTAAAAAAATTAGAGACGCACTACAAATTTGCAACTGAGCGCCCAGATAACACTCTTCTATTGTACTATCAAAACATAAGAAGCTTAAGAAAGCATATCGATGACATTAGAAGTGACCACCTTATATGTTCAGCGGATATCATTTGTTTTGCCGAGACTTGGACCCGTCCAGAAGAAGAATTACAAATCGAAGGCTATAGTATTGTGGCGCGTATCGATGGAGCAACTGAGACTGGACAAAGCCGCTCACGGAATGGAGTAATAATTTACTGTAAAACTGGTAATGAAAGTTGCTTTACCACAAGTTTCATTAAAAGTCATCATGTAGCCGGAAAAGTGTATCAGTTTCTGGCGATATCAAAACCAGACTTGGCAATCGCTGTAGTATACAGAAATCCATCTTTTTCGTTACCAGCATTTAGAAGAATATTGGAAGAAGATATAAAGGAGCTGAGTAATAGAAATAATGGAGAATTAATAGTTGTTGGAGACTTTAATGTCTGTCGCATTACGTCAAATGATGTTCTTGGAACGCGCTTGAGCCAACTAGGATTGCATTCCTTACTGGAACATCTTCCTACTACAAAGCAACAAACCGCGATTGATTGGTTATTGGCAAGTTTTTCTGCAGACAGAACAAGGGCGATAACATATGAAACCTCATTCAGCGACCATGACGGGATATTTTTTAGTGTTGGCGATTAATGTTATTATATTTTCACATGTACCACATACGTTTGTATTTAAACACTTTGTTGTAGAACACCTTAATTTAATTTATCATAAGTCTTTTTGTTTTATTTAATGTATTTGAAATTTGAAAGTAGTAGATAAAAATTAAATAAAGAATAAAATAACAAGTAAGAAAGTCTAAGTTCGGGTGGAGCTGAACATTAAATACCCGGCGCAAGTATTAAATATATGTTTTTCACCTTTCCGAAAGCTACCGCTAGATGGTAAGCCGGGGTGTATCAATTTTGAGTAAATTAGCGTCCTTCAATTTCGAAATATTGCAGTTTAAAGCATTTCTGAAAATTACCGCTATATGAAAAGCGGCTGTAAGTTTAGTCCGATTTCAATTATTTTCAACATTTTGCTTTTATGTGGCAAGCACAATAACCATACCGAGTTTGGTACAAATTGGTATAACGGTTACCGAGATACATATATGTAATCATAAGTGGGCGGTGCCACGCTCATTTTCCAAAATTTTATCATAAACGTCTTTCTTGGTAAAGAATTGTTGCAAGCATCAATTTTGAATAAATTTGCTTTAATAATTACTGATTTATCGAAGATTTTGTATTTTTCTAAATTACCGTTATATGGGATGTAGGCGTGGTTATCGTCCGATTTTAAAAATGGTCGGCCATTTGGTATGCTGTGCTAAGGCCAACAACTGTGCCAAGTTTGGAAGAAATTGGTGCAGCGGTTACCAAGATGTACACATGTAACCATAAGTGGGGCGTGGCTACGCCCATTTTCCAAAAATGTATAATATTCTTATTTTTCGTCTAAAAATTATTGTAAATATCAATTTTTAATGAATAATCTCCAGTAGTTACTAAAATATCGCAGTTTTCGTATTTCTGAAAATTACCGTTATGTGGGAAGTGGTCGTGGTTACAGTCCGATTTAGCCCATTTTCAATACCAACCTACCTTGGATAAATGGAAACCTACATACCAAATTTCGTTGAGATATCTTAATTTTTGCTCGAGTTATCGTGTACACCGACGGACGGACAGACAGACATGGCTTAATCGACCTCTCTATTCATTCTGAGCATTTATGTATACATTTGTCTATATCTATCTCGATTCGTTTTGGCTGTTACAAACAACCGTTATGTGAACAAAGTTAATATGCCCTTGTGCACAAGTGCGCTCGGGTATAAAAATTAACTGAACACATAAGGAAATTTGTATGTACGATGTAAATATTTATTAGATATTTATAAAAAAATAAATAGTATTTTCATATTGAATATTTTTACGCTGAAAATTTAGTAAGAAGTAGTAGATGAAAGACAGCTTTTTTATTTTCATGAAAGGTATGAAGGCTTCGGCATAGCCGAAGACAGCCCCTTTTTACTTGTTTTTCTTTGTCTTTGTCTTTGCCCTGCAGGGAAAGCTACTAGTTGTAAACTAGAATTCTACCGGTTTGCGTTTCAGCCGAACTAGTTCACGTTCTATCCTTTTTCAATGATAGCGACTGGTATTTTTAACATTGCGATGTCCTACGAGATGTCAATTGCCAGGCTATGCATCAGCATCTACTAGTATAAATACTAGAAGGATCATACCAGTTGATAAGATAGTCTGCCAATTCATGCCCCGTGAAAAGCATAAGTGTGCATTTTTGCTCGCGACGCTCCAGCAGTCACAATGGCCGACAGAGCAAAGCACTCGCGTGGTAAGCCTGAGGTCCCAGGTTCAAATCGTGGCGCAGGGAAAATTTTTTTAGTTTCTATTTTTTTATTTTATTTTTATTTTCTATAAATTTTTTTTTTTTGTTTATGCGGTTTATTGTTATTTTTAAATTTAATAAAAAAAATATTTTTGTTAAATTTCTTTGTTTTTATAGCAATAGCATTTCTTCCTAAATGTTTTTTGCAATGCAATTAGATTTTCAAATTTGTTATTTATTTATATAAATTGAATAAATTATTTTTACTTACATTTATTTAACTTTAAAATTCTTAACCACCTCCAAGCGGCCTCGAACCTGCGATTTCAGAACCAGAACCAGTAGTCTTCACGTGACGCCACAGCCGACATTTGTAAGAAAAGCAATTAATATCGTTTAATTTTTGGCTTTGACAATTCAAAGGCAGATGTCGCTGATCGCCTAAGTTCTTCGAAATTGTCGAACTGGTAGGCACATACTAGTTAATGAACTAGTATTTTTTCTAACTGGTTTGGCTTTTCACTGCAGGGTGTCTTTGTCTTTGTCTTTGTCTTTGTCTTTGTCTTTGTCTTTGTCTTTATCTTTGTCTTTATTTTTATCTTTATCTATGTGAGCAATGAATGATTCTATTATCTAGTATCGATTGTATCTATCTGCAAACACCCTAATAGACATATGTATGCATGTACATATGTATGTACTTGAACGACACTTAAATAGGGACGGTAATCAGTAAAGTAAAATAATTTAAAAAAAAAAATAATTATTATTATTATTAAGCTTTATTTTTTCGCTCAACGGAAATAATTATTATTTGATTTTTATTTTTCGATCACAAATAATGATTGTTTTTTGATTTTTATTTTGCGCTCAGAGGCAATAATTACACGGTGCTACAAAAAAAGTCATGAAATTCACCCGAAACTAAACCTAGTGTAGGTTGTAGCTATGGTCGAGTACAACAAAAAAATATGTCCGTATAGTTTCTGAACCATCTATTATTATTGTATTTAAAAACAACCGTTATCTCATACTTAATGCACTTATCTATTAACAGCTTGACTATTTTTCATCCGATTTCAAAAACAAAACATGTGGATTTATAGACCTTTAAAATTATGTATAACAATGCATTGCTAGACTTAACTCGTGGGGAGCTTTCATCGGTTAAACTTTAATAAGCACCATTTTTCTTAATGTTTTCAACTTTGACCATCGCTAATTTCAAAATTTTTTATGAAAGTTGCCAAATATGTGGTATTTATCTAAAAAAAACATTTATTTGTGAATAAATTGGTACCTACTCTGATGCAATTGCCAAAAACCGTCGAAGTTAAGCAATTTAAGCAAAAATACGGGCAGTTGTTTGTGTTTATGTGCCGGACGTTCAGACTTTTTGAGCAGTGTGGCTAAGGAGTTCATCAATATTTACTCAAAATGTTTATATACAATGTATATACAATGTATATATGTATGTATATACCATGTATGTACAATGGCTCTTAGGCAAAAAATTTATTTATCATGAAATTTTAGGAAAATGGGCGTGGCACCGCCCACTTATATGATACAAGCGTTTCTCAAAAACTATTTGACCGATCTCGACCAAATTTCATACACAGATTTAAGCACCGCCTCAAATATTTTTGATATCGGACAAAAAACATGGTCTTCACCCACATAACGATAATTTCAAAAAACTCAAAGCTAGCTGGTTCTTCATTTGGAATTTTATGAGTTTAATACTTACGTAGAGGATACAATTTCCAAGTTTTGTTTTAAGAATTATGATGTTGATGTGGTTAATGCGGCAATTGACTCTATTGATTGGGATACGCTATTTACTGAGGTTGATGCTACCGGTTGTTTCAATATTCTTAAGTATAATCTAAGTTGTATTTGTAGTGAGCACATTCCTAAAGTAAAGAAAAAAGTTTACAAAATTCCTTGGTTCACGAAGGAGTTGAAAAAAACTTAAGAATTTGAGAAACAAGTTTTTCAAAAAATTTAAAAATTCAAGGTTTCCTTTTTACAAAGAAATGTATTTAAAATATTTGAACGAGTTTAAATCATTGAGTAAAGTCTTGAAGCAGAATTATATAAGAAAATTCGAAGAGGATATTAAACTGAATCCGAAAGCTTTTTGGCGTTTTGTGAAGTCTAAAAAATCGTGTTCGAGTATTCCCTCTGCTGTATTTTATAAAGATACACAAGCTGATTCAGCATTAGTAGCTGCAAATCTCTTTGCGGATTTTTTCAGCTCGAATTTTGAGGCTGACTCTAATTTGAGTAGTAGTGTTTTTTACAGTGGGTTTGGTGCTAGTGGTTCCGCGCTAAACTTTGGGGCTCTTGAAATCTCTTTAGACGATGTTGAACTGGGGATTCGTCAAATCAAACTGTCGTCGCAGACTGATGTTGATGGTTTGTCGTCTCACCTTTTTAAGAATTGTTCAGCTCTCGCCTACCCAATATGGCTGCTTTTTAATAAGTCTCTTGAGCAAGGCGTTTTCATTGATGCGTGGAAAATCTCCCTTATTACGCCAATTTTTAAATCGGGCAATAAAAATGATATCACCAATTATCGTCCTATTTCCAAAATTTCTACTGTCTCAAAACTTTTTGAATGTATAATAAATAATAAAATTTTCTTTTCCATTAGTCGTCTCATCTCAGTAGATCAGCATGGTTTCATGTCGGGGAGATCAACTACTTCTAATTTAGCAGTTTTCTCCGAATACTGCATTGAAGCTTTTAGTAACCGGGCCCAAGTTGACACCGTGTATACTGATTTTTCGAAAGCGTTTGATAAAGTTAACCATCGTATATTGTTATCGAAGTTACAGAGTTTTGGCTTCCACTCAAGTTTTTTAAGCTGGATCAAATCGTATCTCTCAAATCGATCTTGTTCAGTTGTAGTTGACGGGGTGTCGTCGTACTCTTTCTTTGCTTCTTCAGGCGTTCCTCAGGGAAGCATTTTAGGGCCTATTCTTTTTGTGATTTTCATCAATGATATTACTAGTTGCTTTAAATTTTCAAAATTTCTTTTGTATGCTGATGACATGAAGATTTTTAGTAGTATTACGTGTTCCGCTGACTCGTTGAAGCTTCAGAGTGATCTAGACAATGTTGTAGCTTGGTGCCAGAAAAATATGCTTCCCTTAAATATTAAAAAATGCTCCCATGTCTCCTATTCCAAATCCCGTTCTCCTATCCCTACTTCATATTATATTGCAGGCTCACAACTTAGCATTGTTTCCAAAATCACTGATCTTGGGGTGGTCTTTGACTCGAAGTTCTCATTTCAAAGCCATCTTAATTATACTTTATCTAAGTCTTACTCTATGCTGGCCTTTGTCAGACGTTTCAGCTCAGATTTCTCGGATCCGTATACTTTAAAAACACTTTTCACCTCACTGGTGCGCTCGAGGCTTGAATATGCTGTTATCATTTGGCGTCCGTATTACTCCTGTCATATAAGTCGATTGGAGAGAGTGCAAAAAGTCTTTATTAAGTACGCTCTGCGCCCCCTTCATTTTGAACTTCCTGTTCCGGCTTATGAATCTAGATGTATACTTATTGATCTCAAGACATTAAATTGTAGGAGAACCTTCCTATCTCTCACTTTCATTTTTAATTTAATATCCGGGGTGGTTGACTGCCCCTTTTTACTTGAACGCATATTTTTTCTTATTCCTAATATTTGTTTAAGGAATCATGCCACATTTTACGTTGGGCTAGCGAGGACCAATTATGCGGCTAATGCTCCTGTTGTTAGAGCTCTTAAAGAGTTTAACTTGCTCCCAAATTCTTCAATTTTGGACTTCTCCTTCTGTGAAAAAAGATTTAAAATGCTACTAAATGACCTGTTAAATTAGTTGGTAGTCTATCTTAACCTGTAACTAGTCTGTAAGAGATGTAATAATTTCAAGACTAAATAAATGTATTAAAATGTATTAAAATTAAAAATGTATTAAAAATATATTTTAGGGGGAGTAGGTTTTATCCGATATCAAAAATATTCAAGATGGTGCTTAAGGAGGCTAAGCACAATGTGTATACCACGCCCATTTTCCTAAAATTTTATAAAAAACGGATTTTGTGCCAATGAAACATGATATATATCAAATTTGAGTAAATATTGATGAATGCCTTAGCCAACCGGCTCAAAAAATCTGAAAGTCCGGTACATACACTCAAATAAATTCAAGGCCGTATTTTTGATTAAATTGCTTAACTTCGACAATTTTTATGCAATTTTATTAAGTAGGGTATCAATTTATTCGAAAATAAATGTTTCTTTAGGTAAATGCTACACATTTTGCAAGTTTCATAGAAATTTTTGAAATTAGCGATGGTTAAAGTTGAAAAAATTAAGAAAAATAGGGGCTTATTAAAGTTTAGCCGATGAAAACTTAACAAAAGATAAATTTAAAAATATATTGTTATACATCACTTTAAAGGTCTATAAATAATCTCTTCAAAACAAGGGTGAAAAATAGTTAAGCCGTTAACAGATAAGTGCATCAAGTACGAACATAACCGTTGTTTTTAAATAAAGCAAATATGGAGGGTTCAGGAGCTATACGGTACCTATTTTTTTTTGTGTTATACTCTAGTTTTTGTTTCAGGTGTATTTCATGACTTTTTTTGTAGCACACCGTGTTATTATTGAGTTTTATTGTTCCACTTAAAAATAATAATTATTTATAAAAATTAAAAGGCCATGCATACGCAACGAACTGAAACTTTGACGTGAAAATTTTGAGACTTATTCCTTTTATTAGGGTTTTGCTGCCTCTGAAAGGATGTGTCGTAAATCACAATGGTATAGTTTTTGAGGTTTTGAATGATCATTATTCTTAAGTGAAAAAATAAAATTCAATAATTATTATCTTTGAGCGAAAAAATAAAAATTAAGTAATAATAATTTCCTTTGAGCGACAAAAAAACTCAAATTTAATTATTATCTTTAATCTTAACAGTATTTTTAATCTTTCAAGTATATACTCTAGTAGCAGTTCGCATGCCAGATGGTCAATTGGGTATACGCTTGTATGTATGTATTTACGTATATTGTACATACATATAGATACAAACTGTATTATAAGTGAAGCGAGTTCTAAAATTCCGAATCAAGCTCACAATGCTCATTGGCCTACACTCATTCTCGTTTATTTTAACAACGCACACTGTTTCGACTATGAGGCAGGTGAAAAGAAGTCATAGTGACAGTTGATAAAGCAAACCTGTTGGGCTTAGAGCGGGAAAAGTAAAAGTTACAAATACAAAATTTCACGTCATTTACTCAGCTCCCTCTCTACGAAGGGTACATTTCCACAAAAAAAAAAAATGCTAGAATCGGCGCGATACTGACTATTCAGTTTAGTTGCGTTTCGCCCGGAACCTATAAAAAAACAAGTGTTTATTTTTAAACTCTAATCACTTCTTTAATTTGTCATGGATTATTCACGTGAAGGTATGTATAATTTATTAGGTACTTTTCTTTTTTTATCAGAAAATTTACTTGGAAACGCATATGCTAAAGATTATTAGTAAAAAAATGTGAGTAACGGATCGTCAGATCTGGAAATTAGACAATTTTAGACAATTTAATTGGGTTTCCGAACATATAATTCGATTTTTTCGCGTGACTTTGTAAATATATATAATATTCGATTTTTTATTCTTCGTTTTTATCTACTTTTTACGTAATTTTGCGAAAAGAATGTCGCGAACAAAGGAAAAACAACCTTCGTTTTTTGAGTGGAAAGCAGATAACAAAAATTAACCAAATTCCTTCACATTTAATGATTAGCTCCACATATTATACGAGTTGTAGGCGATAAGTGATTCAATCTTCCCCATATTTTATATTTAGGTTTTTAATAAAAGAGACAGTACAAACTAAATTTCGTCGACATCGGATTAAATTTAATTTTAATGATTGGCTCCACATATTATACGAGTTGTAGGCGATCCCCAATTTTCCCCAAAATTTATTTTTAGGGTTTTAATAAAAGAGACAGTACAAACTAAATTTCGTCGACATCGGATTAAATTTATTCTTATCGCCCATATGAAAATTAGAGCACCTGCCAAGTTTCAGCGAAATCGGTGCACCCTCACTATTTTTCCCACCTGCCTCCATATAGTCTAAACACTGTGCGACGTACTGATACTCCACATAAACTTTTGTTTCGCTCTTGATCGCGCGAATTTTTGTTTAAACAGCAGCTAACAAGTATTGTATTATTTATATGTTTGCATGTACATATGTATGTATTCGTGTATCTGATAAGTTTAGAAATACTCCTCGACTCAGTGCTGACTGATAAGGCTGTAAAGCTGAAGCAATTTTATAGTTGACTTGCGTAGAACATAATATTGTTGACTATTATAATTATTTGAAGAGTGCGTAAGGCAGCCGGTCGAAGGCATATTCAACATATTCAAGGTAGATTTAGCTCTCTTTGTATTTAACTAGAATAAAAAATGTAAATAAATAATTTATGAAAATACAAATGTATTTTGTCCGCATTTGACTCAATACTCGCTGTTAAAAAGAGAGAACTTTCGAACTTGATGAATTTATCTAGGGTGGAAGTGAAGATGAGCACATTTTTAACTGTCAATGCACACCCACCACTGATATCTACATTGAATTCATAGGGTATGAAAGCAAAATGAATATTTGTAGTACACAAACTTATACAGTAACTCAAACAAGCGTTCATATGATGATTTTATTTAAATATTCATAATGTTTATGAAGTTAAAATCTTTTTGCTAATTTTCCATAAATCAATTAAAATTTCAAACTTTGTGCAAAATCTGGGAAGATTCAACAAATTTTCATCAAAATTTCTAACTTCGCCACGATTGCAACAAAGGTGCGGTTTAAAATAAAAATCGTTCTAATTAATAACAGGTTAAAAAATTCAGTTTATTGAGTTCAAGAGTTCAAAGTGGAGTTTTAATTCGTGTTACAAAGCAAAAAAAATTGGTTTTATTTGGTCAGCGGTCACGAATAATTTGCCGATTGGCATTACAAATCCGCTCTTGAATATATGTGGCAAGCAAGTTGAGGCATATCAGAGTTGGATAAGGTTCCCACAGTCCTCATCATGACCATAACTTTTTGAGAAATTCATGTTCTTAGATATATAAAAAAAAATCGAAAGACCATTTAGATATAAAATAAAATAAAAAAATCAACGAGAATTTTCAACCTCGTGGAGTTTGCACTTTATCATACTAAAATTTCATGACCTATAAGGCTATCTGCACACTTGTCATCCAATCATGGTTGCGTTATCGTCTCGCCCTGAAATTTTGAGCCGAGCACATGCGTCTCAATGGAGGTCTGCACACTTGTCGTTATCGGCTAGTTATCGGCAAATTGTAGAAGATGCAGACACGGATAAGTACGACACTGTCGTTTGCTAATCGTTATGCACGCATTGTTTGTTTCAGTGATGCCAGATTGTGGGTAATTTCCCTATTTGAGAGATATTGTGCAACAAAAATTATTAAAAGGAAAAAAGGGAAATTTCAAAGAAAAAAGGGATTTTCTTTTGACACAGTTATCGATGCATAATTGATCAATATATTCGACACTTTTACGTAACTAATCGCCCTTCAGATGTGATGTGGAGTGAAATAATGTATAATTATTAAAAAGTATAAGGACAGTTTTGAAAATTTTCTCACGTTAACCAATTCAAGCGGTGAGTAAGAAAGAATCTTTTCAATTGTAACTGGTATTTCATGTAAAAAGCGGAACAAGTTATCTGATGAAATGTTAAATAGCACGTGTATGTGCCTCAATATTAAAGTCACCAAAAAATCATAACATAATGCAAATAATTTGTAGCACTGATAGTTTTAAGAATTGCCAATAAGTATACAACAATAAAAAACACAAATGTATGTATGCATTAGTTACCTTAATATGGAAAAGTTTCTTCAAAATCTTGGGTTTTAATAAACACTGGAGCTAATTTATGAATGTAGTAGAAGTTTTTAAATTCTTTTAGTCCCTTAGCTAGTAATCTACCCACCTTTGAATAGAATATTATATAGGTGTGGTAAGCAGTGCGCTAGAGTGGTTCAAAAAAAATTTTTTTTTGGAAATTTATAAACGCTACCTCAAATTATTGTTATTTGTGATAAAAAAAAAGAGAAACCTGTTTTTTTTTTTTTTAAAGTTTTCAGATTCGTAATCGGCGACCCCAAAAACTTTCGAGTGCCGGGTTTCGAACAAATCCAATCATTTAAAAAAAAAAGGGACCGCCATTTTGGATCCGCCATTTTGAATTTTGAAAAACTGACTTCAGATTCCTAATTTGCAACCCCAGAACCCCCCCCCCCCGGTAACAAGTTGCAACCTATAACAATGCGTAAATCGTTCAGTATCAACGTTTTAATTTTACTAGTGTCTTTTCGAGAGCATATTTTCGGGAACTAGACCCATTCTAATTGTCCAAGACAGGTGTGTAATTAAGGGAAATTTCCTCAATAATACCAGAGTAATTATATGTAAAAACCACACCTCAACTCACCACAAATAAATTCACCACACCTCTTAAGACCACCACACCTGAATTCATAACACCGTAATAGCTGAAATACAATGCCGGCGAACGGCGAACTCACCACAGCGAAATTCGCGCTGTCAAAATTAGAACACCCGCAAGCATATGAAATTGAACACAGGCAAAGCGAAATGCGAAGTTCGCTTGGCGGCGTTTCATGGCGATAGATTTATTTCTATCGCCCTGCTGGGCGATGACAGCTGTGCGTGCCAAAGGTGGCCGTATTTGTTTTTTGCTTTCAAAGTTTTAAAAGAAAACAACCTAAACACGATTTTTTTTTGTTGTTTGAAAAATATAGTTGTGGATTCGTTAAATCTGGCTTGAAACAAATTATTTATAATAATCTTTCTTTGTTTTACATTTATATTTGTTATCATTTCCTCATTTTAAATATGGTTTAGTTTTTTCTAAATATGGTCACCCAAATTATAAAGGCGACCAAATGGGATCAGCTGTTTTCGCTACCGCTCTAATTCTGTTTAAGTAGGCGAAATAG
>NW_023460408.1:6145-37102 GCF_013731165.1 Rhagoletis pomonella | reverse complement strand
TAAAATTATTTCAAGCTATTCCAATAGATTAATTACAGTACTAGTTAGTTTTTAATGAAAATAAAATATAAAACACGAACCTTAACCATAAGTGATGAGGTTCTCTCGGAAGTGTTGTAAAATTGAGAAACGCTGTAGATGAGTCGCACAGTTTGGAGTAAGCTGAGTATCGATTGTTTCATGCATACCTTTTGAATAAAAGTAAGAAGAAGAATCATTTCATAAAACTTTGTTGAATAAAAAATATTTGGTTGTAAAAAAGGTATTTAGCAATGCTCCCATATGAGTGTTTCCATAAAAATGTAAACCGAAAATGCAAGTATGTAAATGGGCTCAAGCGGCTTTATAAATTTAAATTTCGTATTCAGATGGCGAAAAAGGTTATGAAAACGCGAAACGGTGGAGAGAAGAACTGAAACAAATAATTTTTAAGCAAAAAATAAAACCGACTTCAAATCTCGTATAATAATTTAGGAGTACCGTTAATTTTTTCATGATCCAGTGATGGGATCTAATCCATATTAGTATGGGACCACTTCTGAGCCACTACCTTTCCGATGCAAAAAGAATTCGGTTGACGTGGTCCAAAGTTATGCGGTAACACACATAAAAAGAAAAATATTCTGACGAATTGATAACCTCCTCCTTTTTTGGAAGTCGGTTAAAAATTAAATTATATATGTGGGATATTCTTAATGAACGTAACCTCCATCCTGCCAGTTTTTCTTTAGCTTGAATTTTTTTTTTGAAATATGTAAAATTCATTAACAAAAAAAAAGATTTCCAATGTCGAGTGGCAAAATAACGCTAGTGTCAATTTCAAGGTCATTTCGTGGCCAATCTTATAAGAGCCATTCTTTTTTAAGTCGGACGGATTTCGGACGAATTTTTTTCTTCTTTTTTTTCTTCGGAGATATGATCTGTCAAAGTTTCCTTTTTTTCGTGATTCTGACTAATCATGTACTTCTTTTGATCGTTATATCTGGGGTTCTGCTGATAGTAGAGACTTCATCTTAACGTCATTTTAAATCTAAGAACCATTTAACATTTCTATATATAAGATGGTACTTTTTCAAAAAAATCTCAAAAAATATAGTACATTTCAAATATATATAGTATTTTTTTAAGAAAAAGGAAAATTGCTTTTTAAGTATATATCTTTTTTCTGTCTTATGCATTTCCTCTATAAAAAATATATTTCTTTGAAAGTATCATATGCTTTATCGCTATAAATATATAAATTAATGTAAATCCAAAGTTAATTTTTTAGTAGTGAGATATTCGCTTTATCTCTCTCATCTCACCATTTCAAAATCTTAATAGAAAAAACTCTTTCTGTGGATGCCGAAGTTGCAGGAATAGAGAAATCGGTAAATCTTTCTAAGTATTTTTAAAAATGATGCGATTTTTGATCTGTGGACCCTTTGTTTTAAAGTATATTTATTTTAGTCATAATATTTCAATATAAATGTCATCCTTTTTAAAACATTTCTTTCTTACAAATTACTGAAATATATTTATATTTATAATTGAAGAAATTAAGTAGTTTTGCATACTATATATTTTTTTCCAACAGTATATATAGTACGCAGACCCAAAAAATAGTACAATACTATATTTTATAGTACGGTTGGCAACCCTAGGGAGAGATAACGTACAAAAAGAATACCACATGTATTACTTGAAAAAATATTGTGGGGGAAAAGTCTGTTACGTCCTTTATCACATTTTAATTCAAAATTAAACCAAGAACGAAATGCTTCTGATTAAAAATGAATTGGTTCCGTTATTTGACTTTATTTCAAGAAAGGAAAAATTCACAGGATTCACAGAGTTTTGCTTATTTTTACATGTAGTCTGAAACCACTTCTGTTTTCTCACGTCCGTTATGACCTCCTCTTCATCGATTTTCCCGACACCGGGGTATGATTTATTTAACTCTAAAGTCGTACGAATGTTACGTCCGACATCATGGAAACACCCATATGTATGTATATATGTATAAAACATATACATAGCACCCTATGCGCTAAAATAAGGACTTTCAAAATTTTAAAATAATTTTAGGAGTCGCTACCAAGTTGTGAAAAAATTGGAATTAAACTTGCAATTGCTCTAAATTGGTATTGATAATTCATTATTCGATAACAATAACTATCAAATTATAATATTTTCAAACGCCGGTAGGGACCCCTAAAGATTATTTTCAAATTTTTTAATTTTTTTTTTCGTGGATGTATTTCATTTATTGGAAAATTGATATTCATATTTTATTAACCAAAATTTATTACTGCACGACACCTACCGGATCGTCCAAATACAAAGAGTGGCAGCAAGTTTCCATAGCCTGAATGAATTTCGAATTATCACGCGCTTCATTATAGCAAAATGTTATCTTTCGATCGGTCTCTTTCCACACGCGCATAACCCGCGATCCAGCCAAAAAGAGGCAGTGCAACGTATATTGCACCTCACGGTCCTGCAAATGTGCCAACAGTTGCGAAAATAACGCACCACGCTTCTTCCAGTACTCCAACTCATCCTGCGGGCCGCTCGAGTCATTCTCCTTGCGTAACTGTTCACTCTCACCTAGTATCTTCATGATACCCTTTATCCAGTTATTTACACGCTCTTCCAGCTGCCCACAAAACTCCTGATTCTTTGCCATATCCTTGACCTCCTCAACGTGTTCGATCTTCTCAAACATATCACATTTATCGTCGAATATATTCACATGATCGCACACTTGCTCACAAACACGCAGAGCACTGCAGAAGGACCTTAGGCCCGGCAGCAATTGTCCTTTTATCAGACCGCAGCTAACATCCTCTTCATCGCCTTCCAAGCTGGGAAAAGCCAATGCCTGCATGAAGACATATTCGACGATGCGCTCAATCGAGGTGACCAGACCGATGTTTTTGGCATCAATAACACCGCAGTATCTGAGTGGGAACATAAGAATCGGATCCATAATAGATACAAAAAAAAATATATATAATAACCAATCACAACATTTGGGGGTCATATTGTGAGAGAATCATTTGAGAAAGTGCGATATGATTGCAGAGTGAAGCCCAAGTATATATGTATGTACATATGTATGTATGTACGTTTGAGCGGTTTAATTTAAACCAACCTCCCCAATTTTTACAAATTCGAAGAAACTTGTGTTAAACCTATGGGACCTACATATGTAGTAACATTCATTGCTTAAAATATATTTTAATTTACCGGTTTGATATGCCTTGCAAGCATGATTCATTCAAGAACTAAAAGTCTAGTTAGTCTAGACTTAACTTACGTGTGGACGATACGCCAACTCAGCCAGAAGCGAAAATATTTTGTTTTTGTATTTTCATTTTCAGCTGATGGTCACTTTGCCGCCTATAAGTACGGTGACCACTCGTACCGATTTTAGCGGGACAGTGTCGTTTTTGAGAAAATTGTCCCTCTGAATATTTTTAAAAGTCGGAACGTATAAGTGGCCCGATTTTTCATATTTCTACCGATTAAGTCCCGATTTCTAGTGTTTTCTTTATTCATTTATTAAGACTCTTCCTGAACTCTAGCCCAAAAACAATTTTTCGTACAGCACTTTCGTTATCACAAAGGACATAGAATATAAGGCAGCCAAAAACATAGCCAGTATCCTTATTAATAATATCATAATATAATTGATGAAATTATAAAAAATAATACTAATACCCTAAAAAAATCGTGGATATGAAAAACTGTATATAGAGTGGCAAAAATATAAATAGGGAAGATACATTTTAGCTTTCTTTGGCTATTCACCTTTCGATTATTTAATGTTTATTACTTTTTATGAAAGTGAAGTGAAAGATACAAGGACCATGTTAGTCAAATTTCAAACTTTGTACAGAAGTTGGCAAAATTTGCCAAAGTTTCATAAAAATTTTAAGCTTTTTAATTAGATTTCTTAGAAAAATTCTGAGTATGCAATTTTGTAACCTATTCTGTTCAAAGTGAAAAATTTAAGTAGCTAGGTCCTACCGTTGATATTTGATAAATATTTGTTTGGGGAAGGTGTTGCTCATTTTCTCCATAAAAAAAAAAATTGTTGAACATAATATGTATGGAAGAAAATGCGCGAACAAAAAATGGCCAAAAATCAACGGTAGGTCGAAGCTTCTTCCAACTTGCACTTTATTATATTAATGGGCTACAAAACTGCATACTCAAAAAAATTCTAGAAAATCTGATTAAAATGTTTCAAATTGTGATGAATATTTATTAAAATTCGCGGAATGCCAAGATTTTGCATGAGAGAGTCAAGCTAGTCCTATTTCTCTCTCTTTTATCTCTAATTATCTGTTCTTCTTATATCGAAGTATCGATATCTAAAAGCTCAAACAGTCAACGACGTAGCGTAGACGTAGGTTGACGCAGACACGATCTAGCTTATGCGATTCGCGTGTTAACGAAAACTCACCACCGCATGGCGGTGACGTTGCCGTTGCTTCTCTCTCTCTCTATCAAGAGTAAATTTTATATGCTGCTACGTACGTCAACCTACGTTTACGCTATGTCGTTGACTAACTGAGCTTTAAGTATAAATGGATAAGGGCTGATGCCTAGAACTTCCGGCGAGCAAATATCTTTTTTGGCACAAATGTCAATTACGAGCAATGCTGCCGCGAATCATTTTTAATGGTAGCCAAATTCCTTTAAAAAAGGGCTAAAAAGAGCTAAAAAAGTCGTTGTGGCTAAAAATAGTAGCTAAAATTTTGTACTTACATATACCCAGCAAACACTGAGGTTAGTTATCGATTAGAGAATGATTGGAGAACAAACGGCATTCTCCAATCTCAAACAAAAAGGGGCATATATAGTTCTCGACTCGAGATAATATTAATTCTCTAATCGAATTCGAATGTTGATCTCTAATGGGATTCGAACGTGAATTTCAAACTGCTCTTTCTTTGTTTCTCTAACGCTAGAGACTGTGTTTGTTGGGTACATATTTAAGTATACACGCAAACATTTTCAATAAGTAATGGTATAGAAAAACAATGACCTCTGGAAAAAAGCTAATATTTTATCGAACCAAAAACCTTTTTGTATAAAAGGGCTCCATCAAGTGATTGTACCATCAGGCTCGAATCATATAACTTACCAGCATGCTGGTACAATATTTATTTCTTTACAAATGAGGTCGAGGAAATAATTTCTACCATAATAATTCTACCATAATTTTTCCACCATTTTGTTAAACATTGTTTTTTTTCTAATTCGCAACTGCAATATCGTGAACTTAATCTTCCACAAACACGGCTTTGACTCATATAGAGCAAGAAATTTCCGCCAAAAATACTTTTTACTTACACCCCTATTCTGCAACTCTTTCGTTGCCCCTTATGGAGAAACTTTAGTTTAGTTATTTGTACAATGATTTTCGGTTGTTGTGTCCAAACGCATAACCCGAATTCAAAAACTTTAACATACACGTGTAATCAAAGGATTCACATTTTATTTAAGATATGTAAATGTTTCAAATTTCCTACCACTAACTTATTAATAAACTCGGTTTGCACTATGCACTTTTTTGCAAATTTTGACGTGGGCTCTGCGCAAAAATATTGTGGACGGCGTAGCCGGAGTGATATGCACAAGAAATGTTATATGCCTTTGAAATGCGGAAGCCCCTCTTTCCTCTATGTTTTCCTTCATTCAGCTATCTTCGAAAATCAACTGATAGCTGGCAATGCTGCACATGTTTCCGCAAGGGTTGCAGCATGTGGATTTTTCATTTTTCGTAGCGTGGCTGCGAATTACGAATTACGAAAATTCGATTTCTAGAATAAGGGGGGTTAGAAAACTGAGCTAATTTCACAATCATAAAATTTTCAAATAGTTTTTGAAGTCGCACCAGCAGCTGGTACAATCACACCACAAGAACATACACGGCATATTAAGGGCCGTAAACTTATCTATTTTAAACCATAGTTAAATCGTTAATAGATAAGTTAACAGCCCTAACACTTTTACAGTATGTACATATGTATAAAAACGTAAGGAATATACAATACATATATGTATATATATCAGTCTTTTTTAGTTTAAAATTTCATCTCTTACATTCTTAAAAAAAAACATAGATCAAATTAAGCATATATAACTTGTTCATGCCAAGTATGAATCAATTCTCCAAAGAGCTAAAAATGGGCTAAGGGCAATTTTAGATTTATGTAACCAAAAAAAGTATGTGGTAGCTAAATCTAGCCAACAAAGGACTAAAACGGCAACGCTGGTTACGGGGTTTCGCAGAACGACGATACGCGGTTTTGTACTTTAAACGGCGATATGTATGTGCAATGAAAATACTCAGCATACATATAGTAATTGGCTATTATAAGCGTGCAGGGCTCTCGTATGTACGTACATACGTACATTTGAACCCAACAACTCACAAAGGCTATTTAATAGGCTGTGGATTACTTACATATAAGCCCGGATAGTCAAGCATGACCTTAGAGAGGACTTAATGTAGAAAACATAAAAGTAAATATTTACTTTGTGTTTGTTTAAACCTCCAACGAAAAGACTCCAAAAATACGCCCTTCATATATGTAAACACATACTTATGTACTTAAGTTCATATGTATGAGATTGTACAAGCGAAAAGCTAATCGAACTTACAGATCCTTTTGGAAGCCTTCTTCGGGCAATTGTTTTGAAGTGTTTACGCGAAATATGTAAATGCAAATCCCGGTGAAAGCACAACTCCATCCATCTGTGAGAAACAATTTCTTTGGTTTTGACGGCGCAGATCCGCTAGGCGAGGTACCTTTTAGACGAAAGAGATACATTCAATGGAAGATAATTGCTGTTTAATGCTGCACGAATGTGTGGATATGCATACATATTTATATGTACAGTGGCGGTTGAAAGTGGATGAATGGTGTTTCGTATTTAATATTTACAATGTTTTTCAAGCAATAATTTTTTTTTATTTTTTTATCAAAATATGGTTCATGCTTTAACAAAAACCATATAAATCACACTTTTAAACTTTATACAGAATTTAGCTTTTTAACCAGACTTTTTTAATTTTTTGGGTATGCAGTTAACAGGATTATAAAATTTTAGTGAAATTAGTTCAAGTTTTGAGCGGCTAAAAATTGCATTGATATTTAACAATTTCGTTTGAGAAAAAGCCGTTAGCCAAAAACTGCATACCCAAAAATCTAAAAAATGCTGGCTAAAACGTAATAAAGTGTGATATATATGGTTTTTGTTAAAACATAAACACATTTTTACAAAAAAAAAAAAAAAAACATTAAAAAAATTTAGTTTGAAAAACATTGTAAATATTAAAAACGAAACACCATTCACACATTTTTGACCGCCACTGTATATATGTATATATATCGTCAATGTTTTTGCAAAACCACCCATCGACTAATTGCAAAAACGCCTTTCTTACGGCACTAAAACTTTAAAGGAGAGCGAAAAAACGGGTTTTCTTTGAAGGCATTGCCTTCATAGGCGGTATTTTCTCCAGCTATAATTTTTCAGATCTGTAGTTTCAATAACGATTATACGATTTTTATGCATAAATCTCGATGCCTGGAGTTCAGGGTTACCAAATCTCATTTTTGCCACAATGGCGATTTAGGCGGTTTTGCGACTGATCGGTGAGTGGTTTTGCAAAAACATCGACGATATATTTACTTGCTGGTATTTGTGATTTTAGATGTGTATAAAGATGTACATGCATATTGGTGATAATTTTCAGAAAGGATGTACCCTGCGGAGTCTTTGAGCTACTCGATGCGATGCCACTCCGTGATGGTCCTGGTTTGTTGGGATCCTGCACAGCTTGCGGTTCGGGCTCATCGACTTCTTGATAAAACCATAGAAGTTTGTTTTTCATGTTGGGCAAAAAAAGTTGATTGATTTCATCCAACTGCCGGGAAGAGGGTGCTTTAGATTTGAAGCTTCACGTGTATGTACGTATGTATGTATGTATGTATGAAATGTGCATCAGAAGGGATGATTTTTGAAACCAACTACATATATTAAAAACTAACTAGAAATTTAATTAGAAAAACCCGCGGTAAGAATACACGTTCCAAATAATTGAAAGCCTTAAATCCACCCAGTGCTCAATAAAAGCGCCGATTGAATATCAAAAATGCGATTATTATGTGAACAAATGTGCAATTATTGGCCCCCGAAATTTCAGCTAATATGGGAATTGCTAATATTTTTTTATCCCCAACTTGATCTCTTCAGAGAAAAAGTATCTCATCATGCGGATCGATCATGATCGGAAACTAATACTTATCTTCTTTGTTTATTTACCAAAAAAAAAGTCCTCTTACATATACATATGTATATGTATGTACATTAGACTGCATCACTCCCCATACAAAAAAAAAACCGGTACTATTTTTCCATTGGAATTATAAAATCTACTATATTTTAAGACGTCCACCAAAATATTTCGGAAAAAATATTAAGATTTAAGTGAGCTGGACCGATTTGAAAATACCTCCAAAAATGGAGTTTTTTATGAATAAAAATAGTTTCTTAAAGGCTTTTTTTGAAAAATTGCCCTCAAATGACAAAACGGTTTAAGCTTAAAGTATTTGCATAAAAATATTTAAAAAAAAATTTAAAAAAAGATTTGAACGGAATCGTAATGATGAGATTTTTGATGCTGTTTTTTAACTTTTTCCAAAGATTGGTCTAGGAAAAACGTGAAAAACTGAACCTAAACTCTTCCGATTTAGACCTAAGAGGTGTCAATGGAAAGGTATTTTCTCACCCTTTTTATTTCTTTGCTAATAAATTCATTCAAAGGATGGAGGAGAAAGGTAGGATGAACGAACATCATTCAAAGTTGAATTAAGATATTTTGGTATTCGAAAAACCAAGATGGGACCCGAATGACGTTTGTTTGGCCAGAAATAAAACCAGTGTTAAAATACTTTTATACTGAGATCCCATAAGTCTACATCAGAATATTTTTGGCCCAGTTATTCAAGTTTTTCGTAAGCCAATCTTTGAAAAAAGTAAAAATAACAGCATCAAAAATCTCATTCTTACGGTTCCGTTGAAAAGCTTTTAAATATGCAGATTTTTTAAGCTTAATCTAATTTGTCATCTGAAGAGACTTTTTTCAAAAAGTTCTTTAAGAAACTATTTTTATTCATAAAAAACTTAATTTTTGGAGGTATTTTCATACTGGTCCAGCTCGCTTAAATCTTAATATTTTTCCGAAATATTTTGGTGGACGTCTTAAAATATAATAAATTTTGTAATCTCGACGGAAAAACCGCAACTTTTTTTGGTGATGCAGTCTAATGTACATACATACATGGATATGTGGTATCGGAAACTTTCTAAATATTTACCACTTTTCTTAGTTCGTTACCCACCATATCTCCCTCGAATATGTAATCCATAAGTTGATGCCTTGGCAACTGCGTTGCGTCGATGAGCAGTTGGAAAGTGAACTCCAAACGGGGGTCCATCTCCCCACGTCGAGCTTTGCGTTCGCATTCTTCACGTCGTCGCTGCGCTTCGTCGGCGTCGGTAGTCATTTGTGATTAATTTTGTATGTTTTTTTTTTCAAAAACGATTCCGTTTGTGTGGATTAATAATGAAATTTTTATTTTTCATGCGTTTCTTAGCACCGGCCACGCAATGAAACAAACTCAATTTAAATAAAATGTAAATTTCAGTAGGATGAGTTTGCATATTTTGCACCAAAAGTTTTTTTATTTTTTGGTTTTGTTTTTGCACCATCGAGGATAACAATGAAAAGCCGCAAAATTCAAAAATACCAAAATGTATTAGTTTACAAAATTCAAAAATAATTTCAAAATGCTGCAAAAATTATAGATATATAGGCATATATGTATATCTACATATATTGCTGAATATGAATTAATGTGCACATATTATAATTGTGTGTTTTGTAAAATATGGTAAAAAATTGGAAACTACGCTATGAAAAAATTTCAGGGAAACTGTTGAGGGCTAACTCAAAAATTAAAACCAGTTTGTGGTAAGTAAATTCGTAGTAATTTACTTCTAGTTTGGTTGAGCCCTCAAGTGATTGTTCCACTGCGTAATCAAAAAAAAAAAAAAAACGTATTTAAACATAGAAGAAAAAATTGTTATCCAACACTCAAAATACAAAATAGAATGTTTTAAATTTCTGAAAACTTTTACCAGACCAAAATTCTTAAACTTCAGGGGCTAACCCCCGATTGAGGTGGATAAAAATATTTTTTATGCAAATCAAAAAATCCAATAAGCATAACATAATTGTAAAAGAAAGGTATTCTGTAAAGAAAAGAATTTAATATAAAGTTTTTTTTTTATTGACTCGGTGGTATATATGTACATACACTAGGCGACAAATGAAAGTGGGCACCTTTTTCTAATCTATTATTCACAATTATTTTCATGAAAAATTTATTGCATTAATTATTAATGAAAATATGGTTCATTCTATAATATAAACCATTTAAATCAAAGTTTCACACTTTACGTATATAAAGCTCACGAAAACTAGTAATAACCGCCGAAATTCGGGTGAATGCAGTAAAGAAATAGGTACTTACTAATATTAAGGATTTGAATTTATGTAAAAAGTAAAGCGTGATATTCATGAATATACTTTAGTATTTAGCTCAAGATTTATTTAAAGAACTTCATGAAAGACAAGAATTAATCTTGTATTTATTGCTAGAGACCTGATAACTCAAAATAATTTTTAAGATTTTCAAGGGCTACTCAAAGCATCGCACAGTGGGCCATGAGAAAACAGTATTTTTTAAGGTATAGTCCAACCCTTCACAATATCAGTGCAAGGGTTTTATTGATCGTAGTCTGAAAAGCAAAAATCACTGAAAATTGGCGCGGTTTCATGGTGAAAGGCATTTGGTATCACACTTTTATACTAAAGCTTTCTTAACCCTTTCAGTGCAAAAATTCAACCACAGGTTCTAAAAAATTTTAAATATATCTACCTGCTAATTTGGATAGATAATTGTATCAAACAATTTTTCAAGCTTTGAGTTTTACCGTCACTCAGAGTCTTTTAAATTTTTCAGTGATATCCTAGGTGTCCGAAAAAGAAAGTGATCTCAGCTATTTTTATATTTTGCCTTCGCGAAATATATTTCAAAACTATGAATAATACGAATCCATCCGAATCACAATTCCACGGAAAATGTGTTAATATTTTTCATAGACTATCGACTATTCTGCCACGTTTTACTTTTGTGACGAACACGGCCAACTGCAACTGCAGCTTGCACTTTAATTTGATATATTTGTAGCTCAATTCTTGCACTGCTGCAGATCGCCCTAACCTGTGTAACACGCATTTTAATTTGATATATTACTCAATTCTTTAGCTACTCCAGATCGCCCTAACTAAGTCGTATGACTGAGCAATTATATATGGATTAAAAAAATTTTAACCAATATTTTCCACTTTTCATTCAAAATTTCTAGAATATTGAATATGCAGTTGTGTAGCCCATTCAATTTTAGTCTAATGAAAATGCAAGTTTCAAGCGGCTAAAAAATCCCCTTAATTTTTGAGGATTTTTTCTTGGTGACGGATTTTTGCACTTTGCCCATATAAGCATGAATTTCTTGCGAAATATGTATACATGTATATTGCGAGATACCGTTAGCAACAAAATTTCACAAAAACCAGCTTTTGCAAATTGTACTTGTTAAATAAATAAAAAAGGCAAAAGTAGTATCAAAAAATAAATTATATTAGAACAAGGTGTACACTTTCATTTGTCGCCTAGTGTACATATTTACTTGCGTACATTTACTAGAAAATTAATATTTAACTGGACCTGAATTTCCACTGACTATAAGAATATTCGGAAGAAATTACATACCTTTAGAAGTTCAAAGAGAATTTAAATTCACTTATGATTACTTTAATCATAAATTTCAAACACATGTACAGTACTGTCAACAGAGACAAAGCAAAGTTGGCACATCCATTCTTATGTAACCCGGTTACATAATCAACCAGAGAATATTTAATGTTGGCTTTTTATTTTTGTTTTCACCTCAAACCCTCAAGTCAAAATAACTGTACTAATTAATAGTTGCAATTTAAAAGCGAACGTTTAAAATATTTTCAACAATTTAGACAAAAATTTCATTTGAATTTCACCTGCAACGCATCGCCTCCCTCCTCTTCGTCCTCAGAGCTGCTGTCGCCACGAATGGCGGCCGCATGTTCAGCAAATTGCGCTCGAGTATTTTTATGTACGAACATTCTGCAGTCGCTGCGGTGGGCATTTGCCGTTCAAAATTCAAAAATGCACGCACGCACGCACACTGCGAACTTTCTAATTAGGTACTTATAATTATTGTTTTTTTTTTTTTTTTGTAAGGACTGATGTGAATATTATAGTTACTGCGTTATTTCAGAAAGGCTGTTCGAACGAAAATGCCAGCTCGTTTTCTTCAATGCTTTGCGTTAGCTGCGCAGCGAATGCCGATACATCGATCAAACGGTCCTGCGTCCATAGGAATTTCAAGCAACCGAAGGACATTTTACGCCAGCGAGAAATCCGATTGAATGAAGTACTTAAATTAATTACAACCAATGCTATTTTGGCGAATAAAATGCTGGTTCGCAGGTTCTAAGATTCACATTAGAAATTATAAATATTATTATTTCGAGATTCTGCACAAACAAATAATTTTCTTTAAGAGTATTGAACAGAAAGTAGCAGCAAGAACTAATGCCGATGCATGCATAATCCATTTGCTCCACGTTCACTCAAAAATTTCGCACAGGGCATATTTTGGATGTTTATTATTTATATTGTTGCTCTGGAAACTTAATAAAACAAAAAAATACATTTGGCGCTTCACTCATTTTTCTAAGTGTTTGGCCGAGGTTGATTCACAAATTAAAAGGGTGTACATACTATAGTTTTATGCTGCCCTCAAATAGGAGAAAGAGAACCTTTTAAGGACAGAAATGCATGAGTTTGCCTGTCGACTGGCGACCGCTTTAGAGTGCATTCTTTGTTGTTGTTGATTGGACCACGAAGCGATCCTAGGTACCACCGGCGGCTAGTGCGCATCTCTAACTACTACGCCACGGCAGCTGCCCCATGCACACAAATCAAACAACTCTCGCCGCTAGCAAATGACTTCTTTTTTATATGGAACCATGTATGTATGTAAATAAAAAAAGCTTTAAAAACGTTAATAGCGGCAATATCAACGAATGTCCAGTTTTAGGTCCTATAAGGTAAAAAAATCATTCGAAAAGAGATCCCTTATGAATTGACAGTACATAACCTCTGACAACTGTTTGAACTTCAACCTTCAGCAGAGCGCAAACGATCTAATTGATTAAAATGCAAATTTTTTACTGTATGTAATTGCAATTCCGTTAGAATTTGCTGCAAATTTGAAGTATTCTAACTTGTTTGCTTCATCTACATATTTATCGTATATGTGTATGTATGTATTAGTCAATGGAAACATCTGATGAAGCGGCTCTTGGAGTTTTCGAGACAATAGGTGAGGTTAGGTTAGGTTGGAGTGGTAGCCCCGCGAAGAGCGCGGAGCACACGTGGGCTGGAAAAGCCCGTTGTGATACAATTGGCCGAAGCCATTTGTTTCTTTCCCTTCCTTAGTAATTGAACCACCGAGTGCGTTTTATATAGCACAAAAAGTCGAGGACGTTCGCCGAGTTCAAATCGGCTAAACAATCTAGAAAGTACTTGTTGAAGAATCGGTTGCGCGTGTTGGCCAAGGCGGGAAAATGGCAGAGATAGTGTTCAACGGTCTCCACCTCTTCCTCGTCTCTGCAACTGCGACAAAAATCGTTGGTGGGGTATCCTAGCCTTTTTCCGTGTGTGCCCATCAGGCAGTGTCCGGTGATTACCCCGACTACTATTTTGAGAGAGGAGCGGTCCAGCCGGGTAAGAGCTATGGTTCGCTTTACATCAATCTTTGGCCAAATTTGCCTGCTAGTATGGCAGGTGGTTTCCACAGCCACCTGATATTTACCTCCTCGACGAGTTCCGCCTTTAGTCTGTGTTTGCAGGAGGTTAGAGGTATGCCCGCATTCTGAGCAAAATTGACTTCAGATATCTCCGTCCCTCTCCTTGCCAGCTCGTCGGCTAGGCAGTTGCCAGGAGTGTCCCTATGTCCAGGGACCCATACAACAGTCAAGGAGCATTTTGATGCCAGCAGGTTGAGAATCTTCCTGCATTCTATGGCTAGTTTGGACGTTGTTCCGTTAGAATTGAGAGATTTGATAGCAGCCTGGCTATCAGAATAGATAGCAATAGGCCGTCCTGGAGGGGCGGAGGTTATAACCCACCGTGCCGCCTCCATTACTGCGTTCAATTCTGCTGGGATCCTTCTGGAGAATTTGTTGTTTAAGCAGAGTAGAGGAGTGGGAGAGTTTTAAGAACTTTTGCGTGTCCGAATCTGAGGTCTGTCCTCAGGTGGAAGATTTAACATTATTTCCTGAGATTTGGTAGGTGTAGTGGGCAGTGCTCCCGTGACTAGCATGGCAGCCGTCCTCTGCACCCGTTCCGACTTGGCTCTGGACAAAATGTTGTTTAGCGCAGGCCACCATACGGTGACCCCGTAGAAAAGGATGGGTCTTATCACAGCTGTGTACATCCAGTGTAGTATGTGTGGTTTTATTCCCCATTTTTTGCCTATAGCCGTCTTACTGGCATAAAGGGCGGAATTGGCCTTTCTGGAGCGGTCTTCAATGTGGCGCCTCCAGTCAAGTTTTTTATCTAGAATAATTCCAAGGTATTTGACCTCGGTTGAGAGAGTAAGTGCCACTCGGTTTAGGGTAGGAGGTTTAAATAAGGGAGTTTTATATTTCCTTGTGAAAAGTACCATTTCTGTTTTGGTAGGATTGACGCTAAGTCCACATTCCTTGAACCAGATGTTAACCAGACCGAGTGCGTTTTGCAATAACCCACTCAGGACCTGAAGATGTTTGCCCGTTGCCACGACTGCTATGTCATCAGCGTACGCTGTGACTTGACAACCCTTTAGGCTTAGAAGCAGGGTGTCCACTATTAGATTCCAGAGCAGAGAGGAGAGAACGCTCCCTTGGGGGATGCCTCTGGTCACATACTTTGTGATGGAACCATCCCCCAGTTCTGATAGAATAGTAGTCTTTTCAAGAAGGAGCCCAACAAAATCTACCAGACCCCGCTGCACCCCCGCCATGAGAAGGGAGTTAACAACAGACTTCGGGTAGGTATTGTTGAAATCACCCTCGATATCGAAAAAATTCCGAGCGTGTATTCCTTTAAGGCCAATCCTTTTTCAATCGTCGATACGATTTCATGGAGTGCGGTATCCACGGATTTTCCTTTGGAATATGCATGCTGGTTCGGGGAGAGGTTGTAATTTTTTATATTCCGTCGAATATATTCGTCGATGAGCCTCTCTAGAGTTTTAAGGAAGAATGAAGTAAGGCTTATAGGCCTGAAATCCTTAAGTTTCACATGAGCGGCCTTGCCTCCTTTTGGTAAGAATACAGCTTTTGCCTTAGTCCACTCATGTGGTATGTGAGTCAGGGTTAGGCAGGATGTAAAAATCTGAGAAAGCAAGGGGGCACAGTATGTCTTAGCTTCCTGTAGTGGAGCGGGAAAAATTCCGTCAAGGCCCGGAGATTTGTAGGGCTGGAAAGACATTAAAGCCCATTCCACCCTCTCCTCACTTACGACGTCCCTAACGGTATCACCCAGAGACAAGTAGGACGACACCTCCGGCTTTTCGCCCGAGCAGCCCGGTTAGTGAGTGCTCATAAGGACCTCCAGCATTTCGTTACATGATGTCGTCCAGTCACCGTTAGGCTTCTGGATAGAGTTCATACTCGAAGAGGATTTCGAGAGAACCTTCCTCAGCCTGTTGGCTTCAGAGTTATCTTCCATGTTGTTGCAGAAGTTTTGCCAAGATTCGCGTTTCGCCCTTTTTATGGCCTTCTTGAAAACTTTGAGTGCGTCTTTGTATGGTTGCCAAAGACCTGTTGGCTTAGCATAATTGAGGAGCCCCTCAATTGATTGTATAAAAGAATAAAGTCAGATAAAAACTCTCCCCGGGAGTTGGTGTCGCTTGAGCCCCAGATCGTGTTATGTGAATTAGAGTCGGCCCCTATTATGACCGGGATTTGCTTTCTTCACCGCTTCTTCCAGTCTATAGGGTGGAATAGCATGGCTGTCGTGGGCCATGTAGGTTGTTGCCAGCCAGATAACGCTCTCCTTCAGCTGTACGCTGATGCAGATAGTGTCCTTGTCGCTGTATTGGGAGAGTAAAAAAGAGAATATACTTTTTTAATTAGAATGCAAGCTCTGATCCTACCTATTACTGGAGCTGTCACCACCTGGTAGGCATCAGAGTTCAGTCCGCAAACCTTGTTTCTGACGGTCCAAGGTTCTTGGACTAGAATCAAGTCCTCAGCTTTATCGCGGAGGCGAAGAAGGAGAGCAGCCGAGGCTGCCTTGGAGTGGTGCAGATTAATTTGTAGGATCTGCTCCATCCTCAGAATCGGTTATGTCCATTGCTTCTAGCTCATTGACGGACGGTTAAATGGGGAGGAATCCCTATACCTCTTGGACGCACTCGAGATGTCGTCCTGAGATCGCTGTCTCTTGGAGGTAAGGTCCTTCCTTGGGTTTTCCAGAGTGAGTGGTTTGTCCTTCCCGCCTTTCCCGGAGGATCGCTTGTCGCTGGCAGCGAAGACTCCCATGGCCCACTTGAGAGAGGCTTTTTGCTCCTCTGTCAGTTGGTCATGCGGGAAGACCCCCAGCCTTTTGAGGACCTTAGGGGCTGCCCTTCGGTCACGCTGGGCCCTGACGGAGTTCGAAATTTTAGTTGCTGCTTTGGAGCAGCCGGGGTGCAGTTCGAGGTCATTTGCCCCGGTCTTCGAGGATTTTCCCGCGGCAGTGGTCCTCTGCTTGTCCCTGGAGAACTTTAGCTCGACCACTTCACCTTGCGGTTTTAGTGTGCCCTGGATGGGCATGGAGGAGGGGGCCTTCCGCAGCTTTCCCGCCGGCTTCGACTTTCCCTCATAGGGTATAGTACCACTGGCATCCCTGGAGATCCGCTTTCCCTCTGGGGGTTTAGCAATCCTTCCAGCTTCTGCGGAAGCCCGAAGCTGCTTGGACCGTTCAGGTCCTCTCGGTTCCGTCGATGCAGTTTCCAAGGTGGTTGGTGTTTTGGACTTTTCAACGCCGTGTCCAGCGGCGGCACTACCCTTGCAGGGTTCGGAGCCTTCTTTATTTGTTGTATTCATCATTCTGGTTCTTTGGCCACCTACTGAGCCGAGGCCTTTCAGTGGCCGGAAAATAAGGAAAGGGGAAAAAACGGTGGACCACGGCAGAGTCCCATGCCGCAGCAAGTCCACCGTTACTCCCGGAGGCGGACAGGTATCCGGGAGGCGCCGTTAGACTACAGTCGGAAAGCCCCCTGACTGCAAACCTTCCAATGGGCACGGTGAGGCATGACACCCTGGATTAGGGGGGAGAGAGTAAATTTGACACCCTCCGGGTCTAGATCCATAATGTTCTGTAGAAACAGGTTCACCTCTTGAAAGATGCATTTCGCGCACTATGGTCTTGATGTGGGAGTGGCTAGGCATACAGGGTCCCCTGTATGTTGTGTTACGCTTCATCCACACCCTGCATTTTCGCTCGACCCCTTTCGAGACAATGATTCCGCCGATATAGAAATAGTGCTGCGAATTGAAACCCAACGGCCACGCTCGCTAGGTCATGTCGTACTAATGAACAGAAACGGTCCAGCTCTGAAAGAGTTTAACGCGGGCCGCGATGTTGGTAACATAGGAAGAGGAAGGCTTTCTCTGCGATTGAAAGACCAGGTGGAGAAGGACTTGGCTTCACTTGGCATTTCCTATTGGCACAGAAGATAAAGGACTGGCGTGCTGTTTTGGACACGACCAAAATCGCTTAGGAAGTTACAGCGGCAATAAAGAAGAAGATGTAACTAAAGGAAACAAGAATGTTTGCAAAACTGTTGAATGCTTTTAATACAAACATATGTATGTATGTATGTCTGATGTATGTATGTATGTACGTAGATTTGTATAATGTAAATTCTTCGCACTACTACAATATAACCAAGGGTCTGTGAACTTAACGTATGTAAGTACTTACCTTGTATATGTATGAATGTACACCCGTCATCAGATCAGCTGATTACCGGCATCCGAAAGATTGTTTACTAACAATAAACAATTGTTACCGGTTGCTAGTTGATTATTCGAGGTAAATGATCAATGAACTGACAACTATGGTAACAATCGAAACACTCTGTTCCAAAACTTTATCATCACTCGAAAACTTACAATTTTTCCAAAACAGATTGATTCAAGGGACAAAGTAAGAGCGTGGCAGACGCACAGTGATTCGAATAGGACAAACTAGCTGGACAAAAGTCGACACTGAATTTTTGCATTATAAATGTTGAAAATGACAACCAATATTCTCATTCTTATGAATTAGATAATATTTTTGCATGATTATTGTTCGAGAATAAGTAATTAATTGTTCTTGTCAGAAAAACAACGTGGACTTATTGCTATTTTGCATGCCATTATTTTATAGAGGTATGTTTACTTTATGTTTGTAATGGATTTGCAAGCCAAAGGTAAGTACCATTTATTTTCTATATTATATTGTATTTATCACTATTTATTAGTGAAGAAAAAATGTCCAAATCTCAATTTTCGTTTTTTTTTTTAACTATTTGCGTTTATTAGTATGAAAGTAGAATTTCCCCACCTGTCCCCAGTCTAAAATTTATATATATCATAGCTGTGGCCCTATAGGTTCTAAATAAAACAGTTTCTATCTGCATAATTCTGTACAACTTTCGTTTCTAATTATTTTCGAAATCATTCCTACTTGATATCGGAAAAAACATTTTGGAAGAATGGCCGAAAAATTAAAAAAAATTACAAAAATAGCATGCTTTATAAAGTTTTAGCCCTGAAATATGATTTTTCTGAGATCACCGAAAAGTCATCAAAAGAGGTAAAACTCTTTATCAGTAGATTTTCATCGAAGCTAGAAGAAAAGCCGAGAAAGCAAGGAGCGTTTTTTTTTAATAACAATTTTTTAATAACAATGATGGAAGTTTTAGTCTTCCGTGTCTCCATTCATAAAGACATCTGCGATATCTATCCAATCTCTCTTGTTTTGTATATATAATAAAACTGTGCTCGGATCTTGAACTTTTTTTCTTGAGCACAGGTTTTGATAGTTCCTCGCACCTTATTGGGGATTTCTAAATCCAATGGTGTTCCCGTTGATTGGATTGGAAGTAATGGTAATGGAAAATTTTACTTTTTTTTAAATAATTCCCCAAAGTTATGTTTCTAAAATTTTGCACGTGACTGTTTTTTAATATTAGTATTTCTGAAAATCACCCCAATTTATTATTGATATATTTCGTAGTAAAAAGCCTCATACATATATGAACAAACAGTTTTATGGAAACTATATCGTCGCTTGGCGCGCAATACCTCAAGTGCAAATAAACTTATTTTCTTCTAAACTGAATGGTTTTTTAACTGAACTTATTAAATATGGGCTTCCTCTAAAATTATTGGTCCCGAAATTAATTTTTTTTACTCAGCCACTTCATACGTGGTATTGCATTCGGCGGTTACGAGTTATTGCGCGCCAAGCGACGATATGTTATTATTAACAAATTTCGATGATTTTAAGAAATAGTTAAAATAATATTAAAAAAACAGTCTCGTGCAAAATTTTAATAAAGTAATGTTATAACTGAGATAGAAATAAAACAGCTTATAAAATTTTTGTTTACATTCAAAAGTATAAAATTTAAAACGTACGAAAACCCATCACCAAGTGTTATCCTGACACAGTTTATTGATTAAACGAATAACTACTTAGTTCTTACAAAGAACGTAGATAATAAGAAAGGACAACTCGTTATAATTGTAGCGAGAAAAGAGAAGACATGCCCCTGTTGCGCACTTCCGCTACAAATATAACTAGTTGTCCCTTCTTATTATCTACGTTCTTTGGTTCTTACAAGTTTAACTAGTAGCATTTTATCGATTCTAACTTCCAAACCAATCACCAAATCACAATTGTGTGATTTGCGTAAATTCCCACCAGCTGTTTTTGATCAGCAGAAACTAACAGCTTCCCCGTAAAATGAAATGTAACCTTGCTCTCTCAATTTCCCCTACTTTGCAAGTTTTTTGCGTACGCGAACGCAAAAAGCTGATAGTTTTGGCTGAGATTTCCATTACGGAACCAAGACGTATTCAATAAGGTGCTATCGGTACGACAATAACAAAATGTACATGTGTTTTGTTTTTGCTTTTGTGGCGAGGACTGTCAAAAACTTTCGTACGAAGGATGTGAAAGAGAACAGAAAACAATAAAGGATCAATTGCTCCAACCAATCACCAGCAGCCATTTGACATATGAAGCCGTGAGGCGAAGAAAAATAAAAGGGTGCTGCTATCACCTGTTAAATACGCCTTGTACGGAACCAATAGCTATATCCCTGCAAAAATCGTTGGACCATATAGTCTATTTGTAGTTTATTGGAGTACTTACAAAAGTGTTCCCCTGTCATGCTGTAGCGAACCAACTGGTGTGTCCGCGCCAGCTTATTGTTTGTCACCCGATCACCGCTCGTGTTTTAACGAAATGTAATTTAAGTTGAGAATTTGAAAGCACATTTTCGTGTCTGTCTGTAGCTGAACGTGTAGGGGTGCTCGCTGTTAGTTGTTAGCTCCCAGCATGTTCGGGTTCGAATGCCGTCAGAGGCAACATGTCATTTTTAATTTTTGTTTTTGGTTTTTATTAATTGCGAAAAAGCATCGGTGAAGTGAAGAACAAAAGCATGTACAGACGAAAAAATATAACAACAATGCTATTGTTAATATTTTGGAGTAGTTTTGTGCTACTCTGATGTAATGCAGGGATGGAGTATATGGTCCTGCCCTAGGACATCACAATGTTAATGGGGTCATATTTTTTATATGAATTGTGGTTAATTTTGGAGTACTCCTTGGTCCTTAGGTGATACTCTTTACACGCATGCATGGAGTAGTCGCGATTTTTGCAGGGATCTACCCTACTCAGTTCTTGGATTAAAAGTATCGATACCAAAATTACTTGGTATCGAACGAGACCTATCGATTATGTACTTGTATTTACTCGTATCGTTTCATATTTCCGCTAGTGCTGGATGTTTTTGGGGAGCAACATCGATGTATCGATGCATCGCCCTTTTTAAATGGCGAAGTTTTTAAATGTTGGCTGAATTCATTAACGCCGATATGCCAACCATCAGTATCTTTAATTTCACAACCCTACAAGATAAATTTGTTCAATTTGGACTTTGATTTAAAAGAGAGTGATATTTTGCATTATTGTGTTTATAAACACAGCCATTTACATATATTGCTGAAAATTTATTACAAGTCTTGTAAATTTCAATTTGTCAATTTCTTAATAATTCATATTAAGATTTCAGTAAAACAGAATTCGAATTATTGGAAATTACCTTCGATAACACATTTATATACATACATACACATAAGATGAAAGATTTTCGTTGAAAACACACACATAAACAGTCCCACAAAGAAGCCTGCGACTTAAAGATTTCAAGTTGTGCCAACACCAATAACCTAAAGAATTAATAATTTTTATTTAATAAGCTATATTTATCTATTCAAATTGTGCTCGTAGATTTTCACTTACCTATGCGATGGTTATAGTGAAAAACATCGAACATCGAAAAAAACATCGATGTTTGAAATAAATTCAAAAACATCGATGTATCGATATTACATCGATGTATCTTCCGGCACTACTTTCACCGAAGTTTTCGTTTTTGTAAATGATTTTAGTTCGGTTTATAAAATTTTACCCGAAATCTCATAAATAGTGCTAGAGACAAGAAAATGATTTCCAACGATGAATTCCAATCGCAAAACCATGTGGATTCGGTTGACTTTGAGCTTTATCGCGAACATATGGGAGAATTCAATGTGAGTTCATCAATTGATTGTTTAGGGCTCTTGGGGGGAAAAGCGGCGGTTGTGTCATCGGTATTCGCTTTCTTTATGGATAATTTGATATTTTGTCCTTTTTTCGAATTTATACACAAATCAGTGAACAGTAGTTAAGACTTGATAATTAAGTTTATTTGCAGACTTCCGCTTTACATAGGAAATTGGTGAGTAAAGTGGAAGCAGTACGTATTTTACGCAAGGAGCTGGAACAATTTCGAACCGAGCGTGATCAATTCAAATTAATGGCGGAGACCTTGCAACTACGTTATTCAGCTATAACACGTAACAATGAATACAGCAGTTGTCTTGGAATGGAGGGCAATAAAACTAGTGTAGCATCAATACTGCACGAAACGCGAGAGAGAAATATAAAGCTCACCACGGAAGTAGAATCTCTGAAGCAAAAGTTAAACGAGCTGCAGGGCGATATCGAACTCCTAAGGTCTGCTACAAAGGAAGGAAAATCGGAAAGATTGCAAAATGAATTGATTGCTGAATCAAGCAATTCGGAAGCTGTGCAATGGAAGGGGGAGCGTTCGAATTTTATTTGTCATTTGGAGAACCTGAAAAAGAAGGTAAATAGTGCATTACCAAATACAAGTAAAAAAAGTTTATCCAGATAGGTTCCTCTTGTTAGAATGTACAGCTTGCCTTTGATCTAAAAACTTTAATAGACGAAAAAGAGGATATTATATCAGAACGTGATGCTTACAAATGCAAGGCGCATAGGCTGAATCATGAGCTGCTAAATGCACTAAAAGCCAACGAATCACATCCTAAGGTACATATCGCACATTTTCTATCATAATCCAAAAAAAAAAATTGAGTTAGGTATACAGAGATGACCGCTACTGGTTGTTCTATGTTGTGTAAAAATTCCATAGATGTACCGATTACCAGGACCTCATTAGAACAAAATATGTATTGATTTCTACTATGAGCGTGCATATATACATGTATGTATGTAATTTCAAAACCTTAAAGCCGTTTTTCTGCAGTTTTTGGTTTTTGGATTATGACACTGGAAGAATATGTTTTGTTGTGAAATTTACATTAAAGCTATATCACGCAATAATACCTTTTCTAATTTTTATAGCTAATCGATATTGATGGTGTATTGTTAGAAAATAAGTACCTACACGAACGGTTAAAAAATGTTGAGTGCGAATTGGATATAACAAAGCAATCTCTTAACAAATACAAGGTATAAAATACTAACATAAAAAACGCTGGTTTGGTCTGCTTTATTTGGTCTTAGTAGATTGTATAAACTAATATGTAACTTAATTTAACTTATTTCATGCTTCAAAGACTATGTTGGAAACGAAGCGTAAAAAGGGTATTATTAAACTAGGTTCCCATGCAAATGATGAAAGTATTTTGTCCCATAAACAAGGTAAAGAGGTGCATAATACACCATTGATGTTGTGTTTCACTCTTTTAGATACCTTTTTCGTTTATACAATTTTTTTACTTACATATAGTACATATTATGTACCAGGACCTTATATTAAACTTGTGTTAAATATCCCTCATTCATACTTTTATAACCCAAATGAAGAAATTTGTTTGGCAAATTTCTAACAATTTTGCGTAAAATATTTTGTAGTTTCCACGTAAAAGGCAATAGCGATGCATTTAGCAATATAAACCTTAAAAAGCTTTAAGCGTGCCTGCTGAAAAATTCTTTTTTTTTTATTTATGACAACATTTCAGTAAATTAGCGATATGTATTCTTCCGGTCACTGCAAAATATTTTAACAATAAAAACTTTAAATAATATTAATGTTAATGTATAATTGCAGTCAAAACAATGCTTGATAGTGGCGTGGACTTACCTACAAAAACAGAGACTATTCAAGACTTGAAATCACTCTGTTTGGCGCTGCTAGATAATTTAAACGACAAGCATATCGCTCTTAATCATCAAAAGAAAACTAACAAGTAAGTTTTTGTTATAGAAACGATGTGAACATATTGTTTAGGCGGTGTTTATAGTTAATATTCATGTTCACTCTAATCCTATCCTTTTATTTCTTCTGCCACCATTATCATGTGTAGGATGTTTGTATAATATACATGTATACATTTTTGTTGCAGAATTCTCGCAGCTAAAATTGCAGAGCTGGACCAACGCATACAATGCCTAGCCGGCATTGGTGACATGAGTGGAACTGCATCCTCTTGCAATAGCGAGTATTCACCCTCTCAATTCTTACTTCAGGGTTACAGTGCTTCATCTGTTGATTCCAGTAACGTCATCGAAACGGAGGCGACAACAACCACCACAACCAACACGAAATGTTCGGTTGTCCTTAAAATTAACGATTCAGAAACTGTGACAACGGAACGAGAAGACTCAAATAAAACTTCGCGAGTCGGTATTTCAGACGACTCTGTCGATTCATTATCGACAGAATCTGGGCGCAGCATAATGTCTTCAGAATACGGTGGCTTTGCAGGGGCTATAGGCACATTCAGCCTCAGCGAATTCACAAATGCTGCCATGCATGCATACGAAACGTCACCGTCGACTACCACGGACTCGGGTGGCAATTCCAGCAGAAGAGTGAACGTCAGTACGAGCAACCCGCGCATAACCAGCGCAATCGCGAGGGAGCGACATAATGATTTGAAAGACTTGCCCCCAGAGCTAGCTGCTATGGTGCAACAAGCCCTCCATGAGTTGGATATGCGTGATTTTGACGAAGTTGTAAACGCGAGCGAAGGATGTGACGATAGAGGCTTAGGCGGGCATTAGAAAACGTTGATGGGCACTCTCGCAACGTACGAAGAAAATGAAGAAACAGAAAAAAATCCATGCCAAGTTTAAACCAAGGGTTCCAGCTTTTTGTTATTTCAAATTTTTTTATGCAGTTATACTAAATAGCATAGCTTTGTTGAGTATAAGTAAACGTTGTTGTTATGGTTCCGATAAAGAAAATACGGCTATAGACACCCACGAGTACAAATTCAAATACGTACATATGTACACTCATTAGCACTACATATGACCAAACAAGCACTGTTTTAATGTTTTGTTACTTCGTTCTTTCAGTTTAAAACGAATAAAATCCATTCATTTGCGCAATAAACAATGAAACATAGACTTTGCTTATATTGCATTTATTTAAGATTAATATTTTAACTATTTTCTATCTATGCATTAGCATTACAATCACAGTATATCGATTAAAGAAATTATAATTTCCAGAAAACAAAATAACGCGACATCCAAACGAAGAAACTTCTATGCATACAGGAACATCGAAGTCAGCCTGTAAATAAAATTAAATTGCAAGTTCTTTATTTAGGTCACTAAAGTTTAATTGAAATTTGGAACGATAAGCTTTTGATATTTGAATTATAGGATTAACTATGCGTGGACGATCAGTTGTCAAGTGCGAATGGATGAATATAAGTGCTTTTAAAGTTGGTGAAAAATTAATACACTTTAGTTTGATTACTTTTCAACATGCAGTTTTTATTTAACACATTACAATAGTGTATTTTCATATCACATAAAATTACATGAGCAAATCATTTATATCAGAATAACGCTGAATGATCTTAATATACAAATGTACATATATAATAAAATCGTGTTGGCCATTTTTAATATGTGTGTTCGTGGAAATTCACTAATTTGGAATCAATTTTTAATGGCACTATGCCCCAACTAGAGATACCATAGACCGTAAATAACGATTATTTCTCAAATTTCTAGTAAAAAATCGTACTGAAATAGCTTATCTTTGTGACTCGGGAAAATATCAACTTCAAAAGTTACTTTCTGAGTTTAAATTTTGTTAAAAAAAAAAAACACACACAAAAGGTTTACATATATAATCGTTACGGTCCCTGAGATATACAAAATATGTACGTACATATATGCGTGCGTATGTTATAAAATTGGTACGTAATAATAGTAGCCGATACTATAAATATAAATTAACCTTATTCTAGCGTTCATTGGATGATTAATGGCAACGCATGTAGATACATATTTCGATACAAAGACCGAGCATGCAGTTGTTACTTGTTAGTAAATGAAAGTTTTAAAATGTTTAAAGGAAGTGCTCTGACTAGCTCGTTTCGCCTTTACGAATAATTAGACTGACATTTTTTTTGCTTTTGTTAAATGAGTTTCAAGTTTCGAATTAAAATAAAACAACGGTTTTACAAGTTTAATTTCTATAAATGGAATAAACTGCCAAACTATGAAAGGATTTCGAATTACCGAAAGGTTTTTTTCTAAATACGTATTATTGGAAAGCTCAGCCATATGTATGTAGGTACAGATGCGTGCAACTAATTAGCAACGAAATTCAAAACGATATTGCTTGCAAATTATGTTTATTTATTTATTTTTAAAAATTTTCATTTTTTTGTCGAGGGTGTTGCGGATTTTTTTCCATGTAAAAGAAAAGTTTGATCATGTGTTATATGGAAGAAAATGCGCAACACCCTCCACAAAAAAAAATTCTAAAAAATCAACGGTAATGTTTAGCGACTTGAAACTTGCACTTTATTATATTAAAATTGAATGGGCTACAAAACTGCATACCCGAAAATTTTCTAAATAGTCTAATTAAAGATTTTGAAATTTTGATGACAATTTTTTGAAGTTTGATTAATTTTTTTGCAATTTGTGCAAGCTTTGCAACTTTTGTTATTGTGGTTTCTGATATAGATTGAATTATATTTTAAATGAAAATTATTAAAAATAAATAAATAAACATAATTTGCAAGCAATATCGTTTTGAATTTCGTTGCTAATTAGTTGCACGCATCTGTATGTATTTACTAAGTGTACCTACTTATTTATTTAAAGACTTGGTTACATTACAGACATACAAAAAAGTTTTAAAACATTTTAATTAACTAATTCCAAAGAAATTAAAACTAACGAAATTCGAAATACAATAAGTTAAATTTTTGATAAAACGTTTTTTTTTTTGACTAAACATAAAATCGTTTAAGAGAATTTGGGAGAATCCTTCTGATAAATAAATACTTAGTGCCGAAAAGATTAACCAGTGTAACGGGTTTATATGGCAAATTTCATTTAAAAATTTATACACCTGTGTAAAGTATACGTAATTATAGTGAAATGCGCCGAAATTTAATGTCGCAATGGCATTCGTGGATTGGTAATTTTTATATTTCCTCCAAGCTTTGCTCTAACACACTTCAACTCTCTACATCACCGTTAGTATTTGCTTCAACTGCATTGCTATCATAATAGTAACCTACCAGCTTAGTTATTTGCGACGCAACAAAACCACTGCCCAAACCCGTAATAATGCCATGCAAAAGTAAGCGTTGCTTACTCATCGACATTTGGGTGGTACGGTCACTAGAAAAGGTTTGATTGCGCCGATGACATAAATATCAATTGATGAATGACATGTAATTGGTGAAGAGCACGTAGTTCTCTACTAACCGCGCACACAACTCTTGACGCACAGCTGCTGTAAATTTATTAACCAAACAAAGCGCCGTCGTGGTGCCAAAGATCAAATTGTAAAGTAAAACAATCTGAAAGTTGCCGAGCCATTCTATGGCACCAAAGTCACCCAACAGATCAAAGTTCGTAATACCTGCAACGAAAATGTTCAATAATTGAGTTACACAAAAAAAAAAATTGAAAGGCAATAATAAAGGCATTTAAAAGTTAATTCAGACAACAACCATACTCCGGATTAAAGGTGCAATTACAGATTTAGGATTAGACTTGATATACACCAATGTCGCTTAACAGTACGGCGTCGCAGCAATTGCGTTCTAAAATGCAAGAGAACAATTTGCAGCAAGTGTGCATAGCACCTTTAATCTGAGTCAATGCCGCCTCGTGTCTAGATTATAACTCACCAATAATTCTGCTGAGCAGCGGCAGAGCTGAACTCAAAATTAAAACCAACGCACAGTTGAGTATCAATTGGGCGAGTGAAGTTTTTCGTTTTTGTGGGCGCACATGACGCATAAAAGGCATCGTGTAGAACCCAACGACCGAAGTGGCACCCAAATAAAATATTAGACACACTTCTAAGCCAGCGCCAAACGGACCGAGCTTGGACAGCGACGTGATGCCAAGTGTGAATTGCTGCAACTAAACAAAAAAAAAACGATTATATTTGAACTGATGACGAGCTAAGCAAAACAAAAACAACTTACTCTTTTGCTAAGAGGTAATGCTTTGATTCCAATTAACAACTCCAGTGTATTTTGCACCACCAACAGCACTGTTATTCCCGTAAAGAACAATAACGATAGCATTGCCAGTGGATAGACAAAGTTGCGTTGAAACGCTGACGACTTGCGTAGCTTTTCCAGCTCTCGACTTTCAGACTCCAATTCTCTCAGTCTTTGGTTGAGCTTTTCATGCTCGTTTTGGTGGCTATCTAGCGGTTTTCGTTGATACAGGTGCTCCAACGATGTATGTTTGTAATAGCCGCCGGCACCACCATTTGTGTAGCTGCGCGTCAAACTGGAACGCAAGCTGCTGCTACCGTTGCCACTGATGCTGACATTCAGCAGTTCAATGTTCGCTAATTTTCGTTTCACACTGGCGATTTCCATGTAGTATACTTGGTATTCCTCATTGACGTCGCGAAGCAGATGCGGCTTCACCAGCACTTGTCCCATCACGCCAAAGAGACGAACGAAACCAAGAGGTGTACAAACTACGGAAATATATGAAATAGATTCAATTAACAAACTAATTTAGTAAAAAACCAAGTATCTTAGAACCCAAAACAAAGACTGATTCTCTAAATAGTTTATACAAATTAGTTCGTAAGTATAAAATAATGTTCAAATGTAATTTTGCTAGTATTGAGTATTTAGCATATCTAAATTGGGTATTTAGTTTCTTGAAACAAAAGTATTTAAGTAAGTATGTATGTATGCATCACTGAACATTTCTATTTTTCACTGAGAAGTGATTCAGTCTGCTTGCTCACTGTAAATCTATAAATAAAAAACTTTCTTGATTTACTGTCGAAACCTTTGCCTTGGAAACGGGGGTACATAAAAACCTACTTTGTCAAAGTGAACAAAACAATAAAGAAAGAGAACATAAAGGACAATATATTTCTATACCTCGCAACGCAAACTATACCAGCAAAACAGAAACGTATATTACTTTTATTAAAAAACGATTATAAAGTGCTATGTCTCAAGGAGATATGGACGAAGACTTCCTGGACTTTGAGTCAAAAGTCAATCAGGTAATGAAACTACTTGAGGATATGGCCAGCGCTAATAAATCGGAGTCAGAAAATACAAAAAAGCCAGATACGTAAGTCAATTACAGCAAGTAACGACAAAAGATAATGCTCATAGTCATAGTGAACTACCGCTACAACAACAATAAGAAAAAAATAAAGCGCCAACACGCATTTTCACTTTTTTCCGTTAGTAAGTCTGAGATCAATGAGGATAAATTTATTGTCAGCGTGCGTCAGGATCGCACGGTGCTCAATCGGAAGGCGGCCCATGAGAAAGACCCTAATGATCAGGGCGGTCCGCAGCAAATGGACAAATATACCTTCATGCAGCAGATGGAGCAAGACGCCGCCGAACGCGCTAAGGTGCGGCAAGAGCGCGAGCGTATAGCTCAAAACTTTCGCAGGTTAGTTAGTCAAAGCATAATACGAGAAGATTAATGTATTCAAAGACTTTACCCTTCATAGTCTAGGCAACGAAGCTTTCCGCAAGCAGAACTACGAAAAGGCCATACAAATGTACACAAAAGCCATAGAACACGTAAAGGATAGCCCGATACTTTACAATAACCGAGCGCTCTCTTATCTCAAGTAAGTATACATACATAGATAAAAAGGCGAACAATAATTTATTATAAACGCGTTTACATATGTACATCGTCAAAGGCTTCGCAATGCTAAACGCGCAATAATCGATGCTGACTATGTGATTAACAAATTAGACGAAAAGAACTTACGATCCTGGTTATATCGTGCAGCGGCCTATCTGCGATTGGGCGATGAAAAAAATTATGAGACGAGCATTAAATTCGCAAAGAAGAATAATTCTAAAGAAATTGACTACATAGCTGCATTTCAAGAGAAACTCAGAACAGAATTCTAAATATGGACACAAAAATAAGCCCAAGCACTTTAAATTGATTCCAATATTGTGTAATGTTTAATCATTAGAACTCGAAATTTTGTATTTACATATGTATACCGACATGCAAATGTATGTAAATCAATGCACTATTTTTTACTCACCGAGAAGTAGAAGCACACCCAGAAATGATACGCAGGAGTATAGAAATGGTAGATGTACACTGCCCAAATCTGGAAATAAAAATGCAACAAGCAGCAGTGAATATTATTGAAACTGAACTGAAACAATTGATTAACAGAACACAAATAATACAAATGCAATGCACTACGGAAATGGATTTCCGGTGTGTTTTCCGCTACACTGGATATCCATGTTTTTGCAGCTGCTGTTGGGCAATAAAAGTAAATAAGTGAAGTACCTCACTACAGTACGTACTTAGCAGTGACAAAAATCCAATTCTTTCCGGATCCATGACGGCGGACAGCACATAGGTTATGCCCAAGACAACCGTTGCTAAAAGACTGAATACTGTAAATGTTTCATAGACGCGTGCAATTATGCCCTTCTTATGTCCCACAAACCCTGTGGACTCGGTGAATAAGTACGCGAAAGGCAGAAATACAAACAGCGAGAGATTGGAGAATAGAAACACGTGATTCCAAAGACCTTTGAAAAAAACAAAAAACATATTGCATATAGCGATTATGTCTCCGCTTACGAATCAGTTAAGAATTTACCTTGTATAAGAGAGCTATTCA
>NW_023460408.1:0-1145 GCF_013731165.1 Rhagoletis pomonella | reverse complement strand
TTTTTTTGTTTCTAATTGTTTGTTTGTTGTATCTTCTTTTCTTGGTTAATTTAAAATAATGATTGGCCCCTGAGGATGCTAAGCAGTTTTAGCGAAACGTAGAGCAAAACAGTGAAGAAAAAACGTTTGTTTTACTTGCACTAATCACCAATTAGGTCAAAGAAGCTCATCAAAATTAACATATCTGCATATTTGGAACTTTCTGCATACAAAGTTTGTTGTTGTAAATTTTTTTTATTTATCTACAGAGTTTGAAATGCGAATTTATATGGTGCTAACACCCAATTTCTCGAAAGCAATTTAAGTGAAAAATTATTTTAATTTTATATGTAAATTAACGGAAAATAAAAAATTATTTTCCGTTTAAATTACTGGTGAACCCGGCTGTAAAGGTGCTGGCCCAATGCAGGCTTGCTTTGCTTCGCTGCGAGAAGTGTCAACAATTATTTGGAATATGCTAAAACGTATAAAGGCTGGCCAAATGGCAGCTTTTCTTCACTTGCTTTAAGCGCCTCAAAATTTGAAATAAGCAAATGTTTTATTTGAAAGCGTTTTGTATGATTTTGACAAGGAGGTATGTTCCTTTCAAAATACATAAATTCAAACAAAAATTTGCTTACTTAATTTAAAAAAGTCACAGAAAATGCAGGTAATTCGAAATTAAATACAAATTATTCATTGTTTCTATATTTATATTTAACATATCTGCTATCTTATAGTAAAATGATGCAAAGCCCACATTTACAAATTTTACACGAGAGGAAAAACTTTTATAGCTCTTTTCATCAAGTAAATCGCTTTTTTAAGTTATAGTTTTTTTTAGTAAATGTAGATATAGATATATATGTATCATTATTATCATTTCTTTTAAATACAAACATTATTTCGCATTAATTTAAAAATAAATCTGAAAGTTTTTGATAAATTTTTTAGAGTTTTCTAGGAAATAATTATTAACGTTAAGGGAACAGACATTGACTTTTCAACCAGACAGCTGGTTACTTTGACAGCGTTCCAAGCCACCATTCGGCCAAGCAAGTTTTCAAAGTAAATCAAAGCAAATTGAAGTCAGCAAGGCGCGCAAAGCAAGCCTGCATTGGGCCAGCGCCTTAAGTGTATTTAACTGGAATTTAATAAAAAAAAAA
>NW_023460407.1:22994-37102 GCF_013731165.1 Rhagoletis pomonella | reverse complement strand
TTGTCCAACATTTTTAGTAGAAACATAGACATACTGATTCGCCCGAAATACTTAGGGGAAGCATGAGAACCATAAACGGTCTTCGAGAACACTGACATCAAGTAGCTCGCATGAATAGAATCCAGTGAACCACATGATACTTCCAAGACTTTTTGCAGCTCTGCAGGTATGATGCTATTGGATTCCACGAACTTGAAAAGATTGAACGAGCCTATCGCCCAGTCTAAATGACCCAACGGAGACTTTTCTTGGGGAAGGGCTGCGTGGAAAATTAGCATCAAGGGGAAGCTTCAGCGACACCTCGCTACTCTTTTTCCACCTAGAATAAGCGAATATAAGACATCTGTGCACGACGTTGTAGGCTAAGAGGGTATCTGAATTGACTGGGGATTTGATGTACTCATCTCTGTCGGTTGTGCGACTCAGCCAGGGAGCCACCAATTCATATCTACGGACCTCATATTAATATCGATGTATCTGCCTAAAGTTTAAGAGTGAAAAGTTTAAAATCAATTTTAAAATTTACTTACAGATAGGTATGTATATATGTACATATATATGTATATTAGGGTGATACTTAAATGAAGGAAGCAAATTTTTACATCAGATTTCAACCCCTACGTCGATGCTACTATAGTCGAAGATATCACATCCCGATTGAAGTCGGTTAAGGCGTGTCGCACAGGGGGCAAAATTCCGATTACCCGACTCCAATCGTGATAAAAATGTATATGTGATAGCCTCGACTTTAGTAGTATCGATTTTTGGTATTAAATGAAAAAAAATATATATATTTTTTTTTAGTCTTTAGAGGCATCTGTAACCATCACCAATCGGGACCAGAATTTAGATGTTATATCTGTGACCGTGGTATTACCGATTGAGGGGGTGAGGCTGAAAAACATCGTTCATTTGATTTCAAGGACCACCTTAATGTACAAATGTGGACTTTCGATACAAAATTCAAGAACAGTACTGTCATTGGGAAAATCGCTGCTTATGCAGAGAATTATGTCGTAAAATCAAATTTTTTTGTGGTGTGCTAAATATATTTCTAAGTTCATAGTACTGAAAAATTTTGAGATCAGTCGCATAATATTTTTGGTATTCACCTGCATTTTAATGTCACTTTCACTTGAACTTTGTACTACAAAAAATTTCACTGTAATCTAAACAAAACAATGGAAAAAACCACTCTGCCACTGAACTCATCAAGCCATAACGGCAGTTTCCCAGCAAAATTATAAACCACAAAAAAAAATATAACGAAACGCCCGCGCCAAACAATCGAAAAACTTCTCAGCCTCCAATCAACCAAACAAAGTCATTCACTGTGCAAAACGTGTTGATTACCAAAATAAGCATCAAAAACTTTTAGTCAAACAAATTTCCTGCAACACAACAACAAACAAAACAAAAAAAACTCTAAACTCACGAAAACAATGAATGCTTTTATGCAGCAATTTGCACCTTTGGATGGGAAACATTGGACGCGCTGTGCTGCTGGCTATTGTCACACACAAATAAACAAACTTTAAACTTTGCCCACTTGCAGGCCAGCAGTAAATTTTTTGCAGCTAACTACTTTCGGTGGTGGTGCTAATAAACAACAGAAAGTTTGCTCTTAGTTATTTGCCGTCTAATGAAGAAATATACACTTTAGAGAGTTGAGTTGAGTTGCGTTGCGTTGCGTTGAGTTGGATTGAGTTGCGTTGAATTGAAATAACTTCATTTGCTATGAAAGTACGGCATTTAAGGTGGAAATTTATTAAAGTTGTTGCCAACAAATATCCATTAAATCTTCGACATTGCCTGCAAATAAAATACTTCTACGAATTTCGCCAATGTCCGTGGTTGTTGTGTATGTAGGTAGCTGTGTGTGGAATGTGAAACGTGCGTTACTCATACGTCATGTATGCCAGCATTTGTGTGCTGCTGCTGTTGCTGTTGCTGCTGCTGTTATAGACAGTTCCATAAGTTGATATTTGCTGAAGAGGAAAACTAGTATTTCATGCACGTTCGGTGTGCAAACAAATGCATACAAGCACAAACACTCATTTATTCCAATGTGTATGTTTGTAAATTGTACTCGTATTTTTATGTTGCATCACGTAATGGTCATAAGTCATGTTCAGTTGTCTGCTGCAAAAGTCACTAAGGCTAAAATGTGTGGTGGAAAAAAATGGGCAGATTCCTCATTTAAGACAACTAGTCAGTGCCAAAGAACAAGAGAATGTGAAGCAAATAGTTGGTAATTGAAGTGTGAGTAGCTCAATCAGAATAGATATAAAATTATATATAAAATATGCTTGTAATTCATTAATAGTGTTGCCAGCTCAACACAGATTGAATGACAGACTTTAGTCGAAACGACGAAAATTGTCCTAACGAAATTTTATTGAGAAAGGTTTCATATTTAAAAGTTTTTAAATGGCTATTGCAGCATTCGCAAGCGCCTGGGCGAGTCGTTTTCTTATTACCTGAATGAGTCGTTTTATTATTGCTACAAGCAACATTTGAATAACAATTTCTTTCAACAATTTTATTCTTTTTTAATATTTCATTTGTTTTTGAACATGATGCAATAATGAAAGGTGTTGTACGTTGTGACAGCTCGAAATCGAACTACCTTAGGTCAATATTGTATTTTGGAAGTACAAGATAAACGGGAATAAAAAAAAGCCTTTTAGTTGAAAAAGTACTAAATTGTATGCCTTCTCAACAGCGTTCCGATTATCAGAATAGGTATATATATGGCTTGGTAGTCTCATAAAATTGTAGATAATTAAAATAATAAAATTAGGCGTGTTTTTATTCACAGGAATATGATAATATGCTTAAAATTTTCGAGCTGATGAATACCCAGCTAGAACAGTATGGCTTATATAATTCCTTTTATGAGCCGTATCACTAAGAAAATTATCCCTTATGAATTTGAAATGTGTCCCTTATATTGTACAGGCCAAAAAGAGGAATTCATTTACGTGTGATCTTTTGTCCCCCTCTTTCATATAGGCTTCTTGTGCGCATATATCAGGTTTCATAGCTGTTGACCATACCAATAATGCCTCATGCTCAGTTTTACTTGATCAATTCGTGTTCTCGAGAAAAAAAAATTTCACGATTCAAAAATCTGAGTATAGCCGCCAAATTCTTTTCTCAAAATTTTGAAAATTCTTTGTTTTTTGCCCTATATTTGCTTTGTATGGTATTTTCAACAAAACAAAACAATTTTTCAGATTTTTGGATCGTGAAAATTTTTTTTCTCGGAGAACACGAATTGATCTAGTAAATCTTAGTATGAGGCATTATTGGTATGGCCAACAGCTATCAAACCTGATATAGTCGCACTAAGGTTTTTTTGTGTTCCACAGTGTTATACAAGGGATACTTTGAGGAATCATATAAGGAATTATACATTACCCAAGTCCACGTATATCCAAGTTCGTGTCATACAGCAAGCATTGACTACTTTTTAAAGTTTTATTTATTTGTTTTTGAAATTAACGACATATTTCAGAATTTGTAATTAATACGTTGTGTTCATTTTAGTAAATCCACTTTTTTAATTGTACAAAATTTATTATATACATACAGTATCGGTCATATCAATAGCAACCCCATTTCAAAGTGATATTATTTCCCTCTCATGTTAATTTATTTATTGCTTAGAATTTGCAACAAAAGTAAAGTTTAATTTCTAACAAAACCCATATAAACCGAATTTTAAAACATCGTAGAAAACTACAAAAAATACAACAAATTTCCAACCAAAATTCAAACTTTTTTCTCAGAATTAAATTATATGCAAGTTTGAAGTGGCTAAAAATTACCTTAGTTTTTTTAGAATCGATTAAAAACAAATCGTGTTTAATCGTCTTCCATATAACGAAAACTTCGACCCTATATCGATGGCTGAGTAGAAGATCGACCTATCTCGGCAGCCAGGTCGAAAACGCCCGATATCAGAAAGCTTTTCAACGCCCTATTTCAAAATTTGGCTGAAAAACGCCCTATTTTAGAATTTGATTGAAAAATGCCCTATCTCGGAACTCGGTTCAAAAACACCCTATCTCAGCACATTTTCGAAGTATTTTTATTTGAGATAGGACTTTTTTGAACCGACTAATAATAATAAAATATGTACTATATACATATCTAGTTTCAATATAAAAAAATTTATGTACACCATTAATTGTGTATACATATCTAAGTCAATATATGTGATATACCTGTACATACATCTACATACATATCGTCGTTTAAAGTACAAAACCATGTATCAATAAATTGCAAAACCGCGTATAGAGATAATGCAAACCCACGTATGCGAGGTTGCATAAATTAATTTCTAGAGAGTAAAAACACTCATATTTCAAAATGGTTATCTTTTTGTAAAAAGCAATCGCATTTTTGGCTAGTATATTTCAGGAAGAATGGATAAGGATTGATCCAAAAACGTGTGTGAGCGAATCCAATTTTTAGCAGCAAATGTCAGTTACGCGGTTTTGTACTTTAAGCGACGATATGTATGTTAACAGGAACGCAGCAATCTAATACACGGGTGGAGCAGGAACGCAGCACAGCAGAAGCATACAAAAAATCTGCAAATAAATGGTTTTTTAGGTTTTTAACAAACGAGAACCTGGTTTCAACTTACTTCAACGTGTCTAAATCACAACGCACACACTAATGCAAAGGCGCAACAGGAACGCAACACTATAAAATACAGGCGGAGCAGGAACGCAGCACAGCAGAATCGTCCGAAAAATCTGCGAATAAATGGTTCATTAGGTTTTGAAATAACAAAGAGCTCAAATGGAATGGTTCATCAATAAAGTCAAAATAATATGTTGTAACTTACGTGTATTAGCTCTTAATCACAATACCAGCACAGGTCGGTCAGCGAAACACTAAGGAAATGACCTAATAAATGCAAAATTATAATTTATTTGTAAAATAATTCGGTTTTATTACAATACTTACCAAATTTCACGCAATTGGAAAACAAATGTCAGCGAATAAGAACAAAACGAACAACGAAAATTGAATCAATGTAGCTTGTTCAGAATTTTTTTCTAATATTTTGGGAAATGTTCAGTGAAAATAGCAAAGAAACAACACAGTTTCTCCTAAGGTAGTTCAAGATGGCGGATTAGAGCGAGAAGTTGCCAACGTATAACACATTTCATTATTGCATCATGGTTTTTGAACACACACTTATAACTTGTAAACGAAGTTAATTATTTTCGTCGCTATGGAGCTTGCTATTTCTTCAAACCTTTCTTGGGCATAAATTATATATTTTTTGAAGAATCCTGTTGACGCGAAGTTCATGAGTTTGGGAATTTTCGAAAACATATTCCTAAAACGACATAAAAGAAGTATTTCTACCGATTTTGCACTTCGGCAATAAATCGGCGAGTCGCCGTTTTATTTATCACCAGGGTTAGAATCGGAGTAAATGAAGTGAAAAAGCGTAGCAGAAAATAAAATTGAGTAGTAAATATTTTTTATGTCATAATTGCCTTTTTTAGTTAAAAAAAATAAAATGTTGCATATCAATAGCCTTTAGTCGAGTCCTGCAACTATACTATTTAGCATCTATGAAGGAATAGCAACGTAAAAATTTTCCATATTTCTTATATAACATTCTAAGCACTTTTTTCAAAGCGGTTAAAAAAAATTATCCGCAGAGTCCTTGAACAAATGAAGCACCAATAAAAATCAAAAACCAATATCTCAAAAAAATACACATTTGAGTCCTATTACACAGCCTTATAAATGTCTTCTTAAGAAAATTTCAAAAGTTTAAAAATTACATACGTACAGTGTAATTGGAAGCCAATCACTCTTTGAACTCTTCTATTAAAAAAAAAGTGTAGTATTTTTTAGCGAAAAATTTATTTGAAGGCCACATACATGTTAAAAGCTACTTGAAAAAACGGTCGCAAGACAATTTTTTTTGTGTTCAGATACTGCAATAAGTTTGCTGCGGTTAGGTAGATCCAGGTAACGAAAGAAGCATAAAAGATGTTTAAATTTTTAAACTGAGATTATGTTTCACGTGATTTATAGTTTTAAAAAATGTTGGAAATGTACTAAGACTATGGGAGCCGCAAAGACTTCTCGTAAACTCTCATCCCACTTTATTTTTCTACAGGACATACCGTTTAGCTGTATATTCATAAAGGTTTCGGGGTGTTGGTTCTCTGAATGTACTACGTCTATAGGAGGTGCCAGAATTTAAAAGGCTATACAACTGCATACCAAATTGGTTTTTTTAAATTCAGCTTAAGAATTTAAAACTTTGATCCAATTTTGTTGAAGTTTATCGAATTTTTTTAAATCTGGTACAAAATTTATACTCGGAGTTACATGGTTTTTGTGAGGTAAGCAGAATACAAGTTTTGCTCTGCACAAAAAAAATAGTAAACATCAAATAAATGAATGAAAAATATCAAAGGTACAGAGCAACATATAAAATGTTGCACCGCCTCCTCCCCATTAAAGCAGAAATAGCGAAGGGTGTGGTAATTTATGTCGATCAGAGTCAGGTGTTTGGGCCCTTCAGTATTCCTAAAACGTCGCAACTTCGCCTGTTTTCCAACATGTAGTCTATGACCTTGAGGTTTGCAAATACCTTGGCTTGGAATACCAAATATTTTCCAACAAGGAGTTGCAAATTATTCCCACTTACTTCAATATAGACCCCAGATCTTGATCCTATGTGCATTTTTCAGCCACCAGTAAACGTTCCGCAACCTGTAAACTCGCGCTCAGGGAACTCAAGATTGTAGTAGCTCATCACAAAAAGGCAATATTAGTGAACCAGACTGTGGCATTGACGTCTAAGACGCTTCCTTACTCCACATTAAAGGGTCTCGCCTCAGATAAAGTCATTGAATGATGGCAGAATCAGCAGCGCATCAAAATCAGCCCTAGGTATTTTAGGAACGGGAGTACTCGGTTATCAGAGATATAAGTCCGTTCGATTCTTCTCAGTGGCAGACTCACGTCTAACTAAAGGCCTGTTTATATACATACATTTATGTTTTATTTTTAATGCGAAAAAAAAGCTTAATATTGCTGATATTTTTCGATGAAAAGAACTAGGTACTTTTATCTTTTGTATTTAATAACAACAGTTTGGCGCTTACACATATATTAGTGTTTGGCCGAGCTTCCCCTTCGATTCCTGGTGTGCGCCTTGATGTTATTACGCCGACTCCGAACGGCAGAAATACACGCGGCGGTTTGCCACTGACTACGGAGGAGCGACGGCTGTTAAGAAAAAACCTTTTTTCTATATTTTTTTGCGATGTTGCTTTGACCATGGCTTGAACCATATTTTTGGTTTTTAATAAAGATGGTTATAAAAACGCAATCTCTATCATAAAGGTTCAGAAACATCGAAAAAATGTAGACAACTCCGAAATAACGATTATTCTTGGTCGAAAAAATAAAAATCGGTTAACAGTTATTTTCAGTCCCTTGTAAATAAGTGGTCCGTAATTATTCGGAGTCCTTGGAGATGCTTGTACATTTGGGGATTTTTTTTTGTTTTTATTTCATATTTTTGGGGCATTTTATGAATTTTCGAAGTTCTTCGTTTTTTTCACGGTTTTTCGTGAATTACTAACGTATTTTTTGCTTTTAAGAAGTGACTCAACACTATTCGGCAACATCGTTCAGCTTGCTCATCATGCATAGTTACATACATACATACATACATACATACATACATAGATTCCATGCCTCGAAACGGATATTACAAGGTGTTGTATAAACATTGACCGTACATGATCCTAAAGCAAAATTAGATTCACAATAATAAAAAGGGCGGTTGGGAAAACAATCAAAACACAAACACACTTGAACAAGAGAGGAAAACAAAAGTGAATTCAGTAGAGTAAAATGAAAATAAAAGCAAAAAGTATTCACCCATCAAAGGCAAGACAACAATGAGCACAGCATAAATACCAGGCGAGGGAAACAAATAAAAACGATATTTCATCAGTGTTGTTGCTGGTTGTTTCTTGTTTTCTTTTTCCTATTTTTTTTGTGCTGCTGTTGCCACCCACAACTGCAAACAATTTTGATTTATTTACTCCGCTAAGTCGGTCATGCTCAAGCAGTTAAGGTAATCAAAGTTTAAGATGAAGTGAGGGCAAGTAAATGTCCAAGTCAATAGATACCACACACACGAGTGCAGTGAGGCAAGCAGCAATCGAAGAGTAGAAAAGCGACGAGCCTAATGCCCAACAGGCCGTAGGTTGCGCGGCAAATGCTTAACAGCGAAGAGGATAGGTACTGAACAACAGCTTTGGTGAAAGGGCGTTACTTCTTGTCAAGGATTAATAACCAACGCTTTTGTTATGGCCGTCATGCTGCGCCACTTTTCCGCCAATCGCAAATTAATCGTGCCTGCTCTTATTTCTTTTCTTCAACTTTCCGCGTATCATCTACACATTTTTGTCAGTTTTTATTGTACATATCTGCAAAGAAATCCACTTATGCTGTACTATTCAACACACGCTTTCTTTTCGGTTACACATCCATGTATGTATGTATGTATGTGTTCAGCCATTTGGTAATAGTTTGTTACACAACCCACAATGCAAAACATGGGAAAAAGGCAACAATCGTTTGTTGGCAACAAATTGGCGACTCGTCGAAAAAATTGGGCAGCGCCATGGGAAGGAAAATAGTTAATTTCATTTTAAATTTTTTTTTTCGTATCCAAAAATTAATAAAATGTTTAAAAAAAATAAAATTGTTCCAGGCAATTATTGCTCAAATATCGCCTGTAGCAAAAATAAAGCGATACAAAAATGATTCATGCGGCGGACGTTTTTGAGCGACTGCGAATAAGAAATCCATACTATGGCGATATTACCGGCAATAAATTTTTTTGCCGAGGGCGACACGTTTTCCCATTGCCGACAGCAAAAATTGACAGGTGGGAAACGACTCGAAATATTGTCCTGTTCTTCATTGCCATGTGTGACTATTTGGCATGTTTTTTGCCATTTTTTTAATTCTTTGTATAAGGTATTTTCTTTCTTGGTTTGCGGAAACGCCTCGCTGCTTTTGTCTTTTTATGATTTACGCATTGAAATGCTGTTAAAGCCACACGAAATGCGGCACAGGCATAACTACGACACTCACACATACATACATACTTACTTGGTATGCGTTCACTTTTATTTTCATGCTATTTCCTCACAAATGTGTCAGTTTCCGCCTTGTCTGTTCCTTATGTTCATTGGCGAATATGTCTCCTCCTACAAAAAGGAAGCATTCTTTTGGCTATAAAAACATGGGCGTGTTAAGGCTATTTCTAAAGGCACTAAACAAATCCTGTCGTATATTATCATTGCCTCGTATCCTACTGACAATTTTCATTGAATCAAGCTTCGTAAGCGTCCATTTGTAAATTAATGAATTGATAAGATCTCACGTCCAATTCCATTGACACATTTCGGTCGTGTTCCTCTCTGGCGTGACATTTATTTCTTAATTAACATTTTACATTAATAATAACAGCTTTGAACTTTGACTCGAGCTGCAAATATACTGTTATACACACGTGCATACATACTCGTATTATGAGGACTTTGTTTTGATATCTCGACTTGAGATTTTACCTTCGGTACAACGAATAACTATTAGGACGATCAGATAACTTTGTTATGGTGCTGCTAATGCTTTTTGAGGCATTTTCGGGCCGGCTTTTACACAATTAGATATTTCTAAAAATAACAGAAGATGAATACTTATCTAAACAATTTTATTACATTAAGAAAAGTAAAGAAATTTTTCAGACTGAAAACAAAAAACTAAGCTTAGCCACGTAAAGTTCCATTTAGCGTCGTAGTTCAACTGTAGCGAAAACCAAAATAAATTATATAACCGAAAATAATTAATTTTATTGGAAAAGTTTCTTATTGTCCCGAGGTTCCACAACATAGCAAATAAAACTTTGGTTTGATATCCATATTGAAATATTTGATTAAAGCATTTGATTAATTTTAATTACACTTTCTAACAGGCGGTAAATTTTTTAAAAGTATTTTCGAATTAAAACCTTAAATATAATAAAATTGTAAAAGGAAGTTTGTGAGCCGGTACATTATAGATATTAAAGAAAAATTAATACAGCAACAGAAGCTAAATTAACAATTTGTAAAATTTTTGTCTGTCTGTCTGTATGTTTGTACGCGCATCCTTCGAAAACTAATGCATAAAATTGAATGAAGTTTCCACCGGTGTATTGCCAAAGGTCCAACTTAAAATATAGATAGCTAATAATTACAGAGTTGCCACCTGTAAATAAAGGAAAATATTTGGGTATTCACACAATTAGGATACTATTTGCACCAAATTTCGGCAAATATCAAACGTGTGACACTGCCTTTAAACTAACCAAATTTAAATAACAACGAAAATAATATTTTAAAATTTGTCAAAATTTGGTGCGGCTATAAATTTTTCGACTACTTGGCCGTGCAATCATAGTAGCACAATGCCACTAATATTTGACTTACAAACAAAATACGGGCAGGAATTTCAAAATTTCAACCCTATTTGTGTGAAATATTTTATTTTTATCAGTATTTTTCTTTTAATCAACTATGTTGAAATAAAAAAAATATTTTGTCAGACAAAAAAAATACATATTTTGGCCGCACAAAGACTAAATTATTTTAGTTTTTAGAAATACTTCATTTGAATACAAAAATACAATATGAAAAAGATCAAACACACATAAAAAATAAAATAATTAAAGAGGAATAAACAAAAACTATTGCTAAAGAATTGCAAAATCTAGTACAAGTAACTATTAAATAAAAAAAACACCAACGAAGACATTAACAATCTAAATAGCATTTTACGCACAAGTGCAACACGCACACGCAATGAATCCAAGTGACCCCTATGGAGCAATAGACGTAAAAACAGCAATACGAACAGTAGCACCTTCACTAAAACTAACACTAACTATGTATTTATATCAACGGCATCAACACACTGACTGATGCACAAACACCATATGCTGGTTTAAGGAAGTACATACATACATAAGTAGATGTAAAGCGTAAATCCGGTTGCGTTTGCGACTCATAATGGCTGCAGGAAGCGAGAAGTTGGTGTCATACGAATAAAAATGTTGTTTTTTTTTTTGTTTGCAACGTGGCATGCTGTCACTCTGATGCTTTTGCTACTCTGTTGCACTTGCAGTTTATTTGTGGTAGCGGCCAATTCATATGAAATTCAATAACTATGAGTACCTGAGCGTACTGAGTTAAGTAAGTGAGACTCATGTGCTACCTACTATTGCCAAATGCGGATACTAGCTAGCGTTCAGTTTATTGCCAGCAAGTGGTATCGGTGGCAAGTGTAGAGAAGTGGAAATAGTGGTGGAGTTAAAGGTGGCTAACTGCCACGCACGTACATACTAGTGTGTATGTATGTATGTAAGTAAGCTCACAGGAAATGTTTACGACACTTATGGGAGCACTCAGCCGAAAAGAGTTACTGGGGGATTGTGCGATAGCCACATATGGATGTACATATGTATGGCTAGTCTATCCACGTCTGTTTCTGCGTAAACGCATGCTTGCGCTATCCATTGCCATTTAGTCGGATTGTAATTGCTGCTACTAACGCCCTGTGCATCTGACTTTGCTAGTTTTCCATATGCAGATACGCGTGCACGTGTGTGTGTGTGTGTGTGCAGTAAATAGTTAGTGCAACATCATTGAGCACTTGCGGCAAAGCACTTGCAATGAACACAAGCAATTGCTGAATCAACGCACCGGAGTCATTTATCTAATGGCAATGCCAGTATGACTTTTTGAGTGTTCTCTTACATTCACTTTTATATAATGGCATATACTAACTACTACGAGTACTACCTGTTTGGTTCAATTCCTTATGATGCTAGTTTTTGTCATCGTCGGGTGAATTGCTCAGTTTTAGTGAATGTACTTACATATGTAGATATTAATATTTTTACACATACATACTGCATGTTTTTCGTTAATATGTAATTCGTTTAAAAGTTCAAATTTGAGGCACAATTCGTGATCAGCATGTCTAAAAAACTAATCAGTGGCTTTTTAAAACATGTTTGTGTTATTTTTTCTTTTAATTGTTATGAAACCACGTTTCCGTCCAATTTCAGAATTCGGGCAACGTTTTCAATTTGTAAATTCGAATAACAGTTATTTTTTTTTTGGGTCCCTGATTCGATATAAAATTCCTGTTCAGCGCGCCTAAAAACCTAATCACTGCATTTTTCAAAATGATTTTCTTATTTTTAGAGAAATGGGCAGTTGATTTGACGTATGTCAAGTGTCAAATGATAAATTTAGAGGCATATTCAGATTTAGCATTGCAAAAACACTACTATCTTGCAAAAGCCCCAAAAAATGCAAGGGGTACCCACAGAAAATCGTTAGTATTAAACAACAAATACTTGGGCATTATTGTTGGAAGTCTTCTGAAGAGAAACAGAGTTTTCCGATCGAAAAATATTGATTTTCAAGAATTCTATACCATTTCTACGAAAAAGGGGTTTTCCCCACATAAAATACACGGACAACTTTATGGGCTTTGACGTAGTTCTAAATATATATATATATATATATATACTGGTATTTTTTCCATTTAGAAAAATTCTAGGGTAAGAGAACTTAACGTTACATTTTTTTTACCGCCCTATTCCTCAATGATACGCACTAATATCTTCGATCACATGGGCGTATGATGAACGGTAAATTTAATAACTTTTGTCTTGAAGGCCAGTATGCAGCTTTCAAGAATAGTAAAAACTCCATATAAAATGACCTACAAGAACTGGCTAAGAAATTTTCGTGTGTTAAATTTTCTTGAGGCAGTCCGCAGTTCTTAAGAAATTTGCTACGCTTTCTACTACGGTTTTCTAAAGTTTTTTTTTTTTAAAGAGCACAAGGTAACCCATGCTTGCAACAGAAATATATGCCCGTTCCATTATTTCTTGAGGAAAGAGTGAGGCAACAGGCTGGTGAAGTATCAGATGTCGAAATTCCTTGGACACACACACGAAATAATGGCAACTTTTTTTCTTGACCGTTTCCTTGAGAGCTGCATACTGGCCTTGAACTGTAAAATCTTAAGGCAGCTCTGACACATATAGTTACTGCGCCAAATCATGCTTTACCGATTATGAGTGCATAAAACGGGAGAATTTAAATTTCGATTAAAGAATTTTTTTGGCCAACCATTGTTAGCCGTATACATATGTATATGTATATATGTAGATATCGACCCTCAGTTAAACAAGAGCAATGTAAATCAATGGCGTATTACGTATATCCCATAAGTATGCTTAAAGCAACAAATGATCAAATAATTGAGTGTAAATTAATTGAATTACTTTCATTGAGTTATGGCAATATGTAATTCGAAAAAATTGATGAAAATTAAATAACACACAATTCGCAATAAAACTGCTACCAGACAAGTTAACCTGAAAGGACTGACCATCTCCATAAATACAGTATCGTGTAAATATAGTGAACATTGTAAGTCAAAATACGCCTGATTAAAAATAGCTTGCGCTGGCTAACTTGTTAGTACGGAAAAGTTACATTCAATTACTGTCTTCCTGGTGAATTGATAATGAATTATACTATTTCATGATTCAGTTAATAAGCTTTTTCAATCTAATAGAGTTTTCTTTTCTCGAAAGAATATTGCATTTATTCTGCCTTGCGCCAGGGTTGTCAAGTTTTTGCGTTCTTTCCTCAGCATCTTCATTTGCATATAGCGTGCTCTTTCTTTAAAATGTAGCACTCTGATAATGTTGCCATATAAGTAGGTGACATTTTCTTCGACAATAAAAAAGCCATAACATATAACTAAACATTCCAAATATGGCGAAGACTTGTGTCTTTCCATCTGTATTTGTGTATACCAAATGTATGAATTGATCAAACCTTGATTGCGTTTGAAATAATTCGCTAAATTATTAAACGTGCGATATATCGATGGCTGAGTGGAAGATCGACCGACCTCGGCAGCCAGTTCGAAAACGCTCTATCTCAAAAAACTTTTCAAGA
>NW_023460407.1:1420-22894 GCF_013731165.1 Rhagoletis pomonella | reverse complement strand
AAAAAATTGTTTTTCTGCTTATACTGAGAAGATGGCCCATCCGAAAAGAAGTGTATGGTCGATATTTCTGGAGCACAATCTTTCAAATAATCAATTATTGGATCTAAATGGGCCCAAATAGCACCGGGTCCATGATTTAAATCCGAAGAAATCGTGCAGAAGCTCACGGGCTTTTCAATTTTTTTTTTAATAAATTAAGCCGGTATGGAAGAATGCTTGGTTTCGCGAAGCACCAAAGTGAAACGATTGCACTTCTTCTGAAAGTTTGCACATGTAGTTTTCGGAGAAGTCTATGTGAATTAAAACTTCTGTTTCGCTCAAATTATCCTTGCAAAAACGATATGCACTGTACTGATTTCGAACATGAAAGTAATGTTTTTTAAACTTCAGCATGTCTTTCTGAAACTCACTCACCAAGTTAGCTACTGTTGAAACTTTTTCAACCTTTTTCATGACCTTAACATCATATTTATCTTGGGAAATACTCTTCTTATTTAATCTTTTTTCCGTAACAGACTCCCATTGAAACCATTTGCATTCATCTGAACTGTTAGTTGAGCCTATAAAATTTTTTTTCGACTTGCAAGTTTTGCAAAGACCCCAAGCGCATAAAGCCGACTCGCTATCGCACATAATTTGTTTAACTAACTGAGCAGGATTTCTTTCAACAAGAGCTTTTTGTAGAAATAGTTTCGAGGCCTTTAAATCAATATTAGCGTGATCCATACAAGCACAGGTATTTCTGTCAGAAACAGAAGGACATTTTATGAAAAAAGGTTTTTGCCGCGTAAAAGATATGTAGGACATATTAATATTACTGTTCTCGGATTTAAACATTTTGTACAGATTTTTCATCGTATCAGACAGATATCGTTTTTGCTTTTTTATTTTACCGCGTGTAACAGTTTCTTTCTTTCCAGCGCAAGCTCTACTAATGTCGTCCCTCATAAAAAAATCATTTACTGTTGTGTTTTTTCTGGGCAGTGGTTCCGGCAATTTTTTTTTTCCTTTTTCCAATATTTTTCTTAGTCTATAACGTTTTAAAATTTTAGAAGCCATTACTGAGCAAATGTTTTTTTTCTGAGTATACTTCTGTTTTAAAAGACTCAAAGTTTCCTTTGAATCTCGAACAGCCGAACTTAAGCTTTTGGTATCTTTAATATGTTTTTTAGATCTTTGTAATTTTTTTTTGTACTTTTGTTTCTTTGTTTCAGCAATTTTAAGTTTACCCTTTAAACGGTCAACTAGTAATTGTAATTCGCGATTTTTGTTTTTTAGCTGCTTATTATACCTTTTTACTCTTTTGTTTTCAGAAGTATTCTCATTAAATTTAGCAGGTATTGCTGGCAATTCTTCCTTTTCATTGCTTATAAATTCCGGTAATCCATGGGCTTGAGTAATTGTACTACTTAAAGTATCGGTCATTTGACGTTCGGCAGCTTTTTTTAACCTCCTCGCACGTACATATTCTCTATTTTTAGCTCGCTCACGCTGAAGCATTTTTTTCGGCATGTCACCTCTTTTCATCCGTTTCTCGTTGCTATTCAAAAACAGAATCAGTCAGTAACAATAAAAATTAAACTTAAATATACCACGATTATACCTTTCCTTCTTCTTTCTTTCTAATTCGTCATTACGCGCTTTATCGAGCTTTATTTTCTCTCGATATTTCCGTGCTCTTTCAGCCGCCGTTAATTTTGTTGTTTTACTCTTGAAAATTAAAAAATAAAATCAAAATTAAGCATTTTAAGCTATGAAGCAATATGTATCAAAAGTGACGCTCATGAAATTTTTGCCTATTTTGGTTTTTTTCCGTAGGCAATTTATTTCCCAAATTCACAAATTATAAAAAAATTAGTTGAAACCATGTAAACAATGATTGTCAACTTAAATTTTTTACATTTAATATATTCACTTTTAAAAAAATTAGCGTGACGCTCATGACATTTTATCGCGCCCTTACCATGGTGTTCACAAAAACTACGCAAATGCACACTTTTTTTAATAGATTTTTTTTTCGCTTTTTCGCTTTTTCACTTTTTTAATATTTAAAGTTTGTACTTTCCTTACGTAGTTTACTTTATTTAAATGCAAACTCAAAACTGGTAATATTACTTGATTTATAAAAAAGTGACGCTCAATACAAATTGTGGGGACAACCTTTCTTCGCAACGCCAAATTCGCACTAATTAATTTTTGACAACTATAACAAATCAAAACAAAAGAAAGAAACCCAATAATTCGAAAACAGTTATTAAATGTTACATATTTACTTTTTTTCTTGATTTTATTTTATTTTGTTTACTAAAAATTCTAAAGGGGGACACATGCTTTTGTATGAAAGGAGTCAGAGGGAGAAACAAAACACCATTCTAAACAAACAAAAAAACAAACATAAAAATTTGAGAATTACGTTTTTTTGTTACATATTCCTCGATGATCACTCTCACATTTTTGTTTTTTTTTGATATTTTTTTTTTACCTAAAATAGTAGTGTAAAGTGCAGGGACACAAAAATTGCGTTTTTTTTTTTAAATTGAGCCATATATGTACATATATATGTATATTAGGGTGATACTTAAATGAAGGAAGCAAATTTTTACATCAGATTTCAACCCCTACGTCGATGCTACTATAGTCAAAGATATCACATCCCGATTGAAGTCGGTTAAGGCGTGTCGCACAGGGGACAAAATTCCGATTACCCGACTCAAATCGTGATAAAAATGTATATGTGATAGCCTCGACTTTAGTAGTATCGATTTTTGGTATTAAATGAAAAAAAAAATATATTTTTTTTTTTAGTCTTTAGAGGCATCTGTAACCATCTCCAATCGGGACCAGAATTTAGATGTTATATCTGTGACCGTGGTATTACCGATTGAGGGGGTGAGGCTGAAAAACATCGTTCATTTGATTTCAAGGACCACCTTAATGTACAAATGTAGACTTTCGATACAAAATTCAAGAACAGTACTGTCATTGGGAAAATCGCTGCTTATGCAGAGAACTATGTCGTTAAAGCAAATTTTTTTTGTGGTGCACTAAATATATTTCTAAGATCATAGCATTGAAAAATTTTTTCGCATTATATTTATGCACTTTAATGTCACTTTCACTTGAACTTTGTACTACAAAAAATTTCACTGTAATCTAAACAAAACAATGGAAAAAACCACTCTGCCACTGAACTCATCAAGTCATAACGGTAGTTTCCAAGCAAAATTATAAACCACAAAAAAAAATATAACGAAACGCCCGCGCCAAACAATCGAAAAACTTCTCAGCCTCCAATCAACCAAACAAAGTCATTCACTGTGCAAAACGTGTTGATTACCAAAATAAGCATCAAAAACTTTTAGTCAAACAAATTTCCTGCAACACAACAACAAACAAAACAAAAAAAAACTCTAAACTCACGAAAACAATGAATGCTTTTATGCAGCAATTTGCACCTTTGGATGGGAAACATTGGACGCGCTGTGCTGCTGGCTATTGTCACACACAAATAAACAAACTTTAAACTTTGCCCACTTGCAGGCCAGCAGTAAATTTTTTGCAGCTAACTACTTTCGGTGGGGGTGCTAATAAACAACAGAAAGTTTGCTCTTAGTTATTTGCCGTCTAATGAAGAAATATACACTTTAGAGAGTTGAGTTGAGTTGCGTTGCGTTGAGTTGGATTGAGTTGCGTTGAATTGAAATAACTTCATTTGCTATGAAAGTACGGCATTTAAGGTGGAAATTTATTAAAGTTGTTGCCAACAAATATCCATTAAATCTTCGACATTGCCTGCAAATAAAATACTTCTACGAATTTCGCCAATGTCCGTGGTTGTTGTGTATGTATGTAGGTAGCTGTGTGTGGAATGTGAAACGTGCGTTACTCATACGTCATGTATGCCAGCATTTGTGTGCTGCTGCTGTTGCTGTTGCTGCTGCTGTTATAGACAGTTCCATAAGTTGATATTTGCTGAAGAGGAAAACTAGTATTTCATGCACGTTCGGTGTGCAAACAAATGCATACAAACACAAACACTCATTCATTCCAATGTATATGTTTGTAAATTGTACTCGTATTTTTATGTTGCATCACGTAATGGTCATAAGTCATGTTCAGTTGTCTGCTGCAAAAGTCACTAAGGCTAAAATGTGTGGTGGAAAAAAATGGGCAGATTCCTCATTTAAGACAACTAGTCAGTGCCAAAGAACAAGAGAATGTGAAGCAAATAGTTGGTAATTGAAGTGTGAGTAGCTCAATCAAAATAGATACAAAATTATATATAAAATATGCTTGTAATTCATTAATAGTGTTGCCAGCTCAACACAGATTGAATGACAGACTTTAGTCGAAACGACGAAAATTGTCCTAACGAAATTTTATTGAGAAAGGTTTCATTTTTAAAAGTTTTTAAATGGCTATTGCAGCATTCGCAAGCGCCTGGGCGAGTCATTTTCTTATTACCTGAATGAGTCGTTTTATTATTGCTACAAGCAACATTTGAATAACAATTTCTTTCAACAATTTTATTCTTTTTTAATATTTCATTTGTTTTTGAACACACACTTATAACTTGTAAACGAAGTTAATTATTTTCGTCGCTATGGAGCTTGCTATTTCTTCAAACCTTTCTTGGGCATAAATTATATATTTTTTGAAGAATCCTGTTGACGCGAAGTTCATGAGTTTGGGAATTTTCGAAAACATATTCCTAAAATAACATAAAAGAAGTAATTCTGCCGATTTCTCACTACGGCAATAAATCGGCGAGTCGCCGTTTTATTTATCACCAGGGTTAGAATCGGAGTAAATGAATTGAAAAAGCGTAGCAGAAAATAAAATTGAGTAGTAAATATTTTTTTTGTCATAATTTCCTTTTCTAGTTAAAAAAATAAAATAGTGCATATCAATAGCCTTTAGTCGAGTCCTGCAACTATACTATTTAGCAGCTATAAAAGAATAGCAACGTAAAAATTTTTTATATTTCTTATATAACATTCTAAGCACTTGTTTCAAAGGGGTTCAAAAAAATTATTCGTCGGGAGGGAGTCCTTGAACAAATGAAGCACCAATAAAAATCAAAAACCAATATCTCAAAAGAATTTACATTTGAGTACTATTACATGGCCTTATAAATGTCTTTTTAAGAAAATTTCAAAAGTTTAAAAGTTACATAGGTACAGTGTAATTGGAAGCCAATCACTCTTTGGCCTCTTCTATTAAAAAAGGTGTAGTATTTTTTAGCGAAAAATGTATTTGAAGGCAACATACATTTTAAAAGCTACTTGAAAAAACGGTCGCAAGACAATTTTTTTGCGTTCAGATACTGCAATAAGTGCTCTTTATTATTTGGGAAAGAAAACCGAAGTAGCTCGTGGGTAAAGCGTAGTAGCGCAGTACATAAATTTATAATTTTCGTCCAAAATCGTTGCAAATCTACTACGATCGTAGTGAAGTTCTCATGCTGTTTATCACATGCCAAAGCAAAGCCTCAGAGAATACATACTGAAGCTTTTAAATTCAAGTGGAAGCTGTGGGGGAATAAATGGAATTCCGAGCAGAAAACAAATCTTCTACTTTTCCGCACCCAGTTATAATTCTTGCTTCAATTATACTATATAGGTCGTCGTTTCATTTACTACCAATCTTGTTCCATTGCTGCGGTTAGGTAGATCCAGGTAACGAAAGAAGCATAAAAGATGTTTCAAACTTTTAAATTGAGATTATGTTTCACGTGATTTATAGTTCCACAAAATTTTGGAAATGTACTAAGAATATGGGAGCCGCTACGACTTCTCGCAAATTCTCATCCCACTTTATTTTGCTACAGGACATACCGTTTAGCTGTATACTCATAGAGGTTCCAGAGTATTGGTTCTCTGAATGTAATACGGTTATTGGAGGTGCTAGAATTTACAAGGCTATGCAACTGCATACCACAATGGTTTCTAAAAATTAGGCTTAAGAATTTGAAACTTTGATCCAATTTTGTTGGAGTTTATCGAATTTTCCTAGCTCTTGTATAAAGTTAGATACTCGGAGTTACATGGTTTTTGTTAGGTAAGCAGAATAAAAGTGTTTCTATGCACAAAAAAATAGTAAACATCAAATAAATAAAAAATCAAAGGCACAGAGCAGCATATAAAATGTTGCACCGCCTCCGTCTCATTAAAGCAGAAATAGCGAAGGGTGTTGCCATTTATGTCGATCAGAGTCAGGTGTTTGTGCTATTCAGTATTCGTAAAAGTTAAATATATGCAGTTCTGTCAGCTCAATAAAACGAAATGTCTGTCTAGGCTACCTGAGGTGGAGGGCAACATGAGTTTTGCGCGCTTCCAGTTCTCGGAAGTCTACCAGCGCGAAATACTTATTTCTGATGGTGGCCTTGATAGGTGAAGGTGGGCTGTGGATGTCTGGTTGCGTCCTGACGGAGATCTTTCTGACCAAATGGTCTGATGCCTCATTATCAGGTACTCCTGAGAGACCTAGCACCCATACTAAAACCCGCTCGTTATGTTTTCCAACATAATATAGCTGAGACTTGCATTGCCTCTTCCGTGCCGCTTGGCCGTCAACACAGACTCGAAACCACCTGCAATTTTGCCTGTTTTCCAGCATGCAGTCTATGGTCTTGAGGTTTGCAAATACCTTGGCTTGGAATACCGAATATTTTCCAACAAGGAGTTGCAAATTATTCCCACTTCCTTCAATATAGACCCCAGATCTTGATCCTATGTCAGTTTTGGAGCCATCAGTAAACGTCCTGCAACATGCTAACTCGCGCTCAGGGAACTCAAGATTGTAGTAGCTCATCACAAACAGGCAAAGTTAGTGAACCAGACTGTGGCATTGACGTTTGAGGGGAGGCCCATAATGTGTAGTAAGACAGCGGTAAAGTCATTGAATGACGGTCGATCAAGCAGTGCATAAAAAGCGGCCCTAGGTATTTTAGGAATGGGAGTACTCGGTGATCAGGGATATAAATCCATGGATTCTTCTCAGTGACAGACTCACGTCTTATTAAAGGCCTGTTGATATACATACATTTATGTTTTATTTTTAAGGCAAAAATACAAAGCTTAATATGGCTGATATTTTTCGAGGAAAAGAACTAGGTATTTTTATTTTATATTTATGTATTTAATATCAATAGTTTGGAGCTTATGGAGGGGCGACCGCTGTTAAGAAAATTTTTTTTCTATAATTTTTTGCGATGTAGCTTTGACCAGGGCTTAAACCATATTTTTAATTTTTAATAAAACGGTTATAAAAACGCAATCTCCATCATGAAGGTTAAGAAACATCGAAAAAATCCAAAATAACGATTATTCTTGGTCGAAAAAATAAAAATCGGTTAACAGTTATTTTCGGTCCCTTGTGAATAAGTTGTTCGTAATTATTCGCAGTCCTTCGAGATGCTCGTATATATGTATAGTGATAATTTTTTCGGTGCTTATTTTATATTTTTGGGGCATTTTATGTATTTTCGAAGTTCTTCTTTTTCGCGCTTTTTCGTTTTTTTTTTGCTTTTAAAAAGTGACTCAACACTATTCGGCAACATTGTTCAGCTTGCTCATCATACATAGTTATATACATACATACATACATGCATTCCATGACTCGAAACGGATATTACAAGGTGTTGTATAAACATTGACCGTACATGATCCTAAAGCAAAATTAGATTCACAATAATAAAACGGGCGGTTGCGAAAACAATCAAAACACAAACACACTTGAACAAGAGAGGAAAACAAAAACGAATTCAGTAGAGTAAAATGAAAATAAAAAGAAAAAGTACTAACCCATCAAAGGCAAGACAACAATGAGCACAGCATAAATACCAGGCGAGGGAAACAAATAAAAACGATATTTCATCAGTGTTGTTGCTGGTTGTTTCTTGTTTTCTTTTTCCTATTTTTCTGTGCTGCTGTTGCCACCCACAACTGCAAACAATTTTGATTTATTTACTCCGCTAAGTCGGTCATACTCAAGCAGTTAAGGTAATCAAAGTTTAAGATGAAGTGAGGGCAAGTAAATGTCCAAGTCAATAGATACCACACACGCGAGTGCAGTGAGGCAAGCAGCAATCGAAGAGTAGAAAAGCGACGAGCCTAATGCCAACAGGCCGTAGGTTGCGCGGCAAATGCTTAACAGCGAAGAGGATAGGTACTGTACAACAGCTTTGGTGAAAGGGCGTTACTTCTTGTCAAGGATTAATAACCAACGCTTTTGTTATGGCCGTCATGCCGCGCCACTTTTCCACCAATCGCAAATTAATCGTGCCTGCTCTTATTTCTTTTCTTCAACTTCCAGCGTATCATCTACACATTTTTGTCAGTTTTTATTGTACATATCTGCAAAGAAATCCACTTATGCTGGACTATTCAACACACGCTTTCTTTTCGGTTACATATGTATGTATGTATGTATGTATGTGTTCAGCCATTTGGTAATAGTTTGTTACACAACCCACTATGCAAAACATGAGAAAAAGGCAACAATCGTTTGTTGGCAACAAATTGGCGACTCGTCGAAAAAATTGGGCAGCGCCATGGGAAGGAAAATAGTTAATTTCATTTAAAATTTTTTTTTTCGTATCCAAAAATTAATAAAATGTTTAAAAAAAATAAAATTGTTCCAGGCAATTATTGCTCAAATATCGCCTGTAGCAAAAATAAAGCGATACAAAAATGATTCATGCGGCGGACGTTTTTGAGCGACTGCGAATAAGAAATCGATACTATGGCGATATTACCGGCAATAAATTTGTTGCCGAGGGCGACACGTTTTCCCATTGCCGACAGCAAAAATTGACAGGTGGGAAACGACTCGAAATATTGTCCTGTTCTTCATTGCCATGTGTGACTATTTGGCATGTTTTTTTTGCCATTTTTTTAATTCTTTGTATAATGTATTTTCTTTCTTGGTTTGCGGAAACGCCTCGCTGCTTTTGTCTTTTTATGATTTACGCATTAAAATGCTGTTAAAGCCACACGAAATGCGGCACTGGCATAACTACGACACTCACACATACATACTTAAATACTTGGTATGCGTTCACTTTTATTTTCATGCTATTTCCTCACAAATGTGTCAGTTTCCGCTTTGTCTGTTCCTTATGTTCATTGGCGAATATATCTCCACCTACAAAAAAGTAAGCATTCTTTTGGCTATAAAAACATGGGCGTGTTAAGGCTATTTCTAAAGGCACTAAACAAATCCTGTCGTATATTATCATTGCCTCGTATCCTACTGACAATTTTCATTGAATCAAGCTTCGTAAGCGTCCATTTGTAAATTAATGAATTGATAAGATCTCACGTCCAATTCCATTGACACATTTCGGTCGTGTTCCTCTCTGGCGTGACATTTATTTCTTAATTAACATTTTACATTAATAATAACAGCTTTGAACTTTGACTCGAATTGCAAATATACTGTTATACACACGTGCATACATACTCGTATTATGAGCACTTTGTTTTGATATCTCGACTTGAGATTTTACATTCGGTACAACGAATAACTATAAGGACGATCATATAACTTTGTTATGGCGCTGCTAATGCTTTTTGAGGCATTTTCGGGCCGGCTTTTACACAATTAGATATTTCTAAAAATAACAGAAGACGAATACTTATCTAAACAATTTTATTACATTAAGAAAAGTAAAGAAATTTTTCAGACTGAAAACAAAAAACTAAGCTTATCATATTTGCATTAAAAATAAGTCTAAATTAAAAAAAAAAAAAAAAACAATGTATGAAACAGTCCGCCCACGTAAAGTTCCATTTAGCGTCATAGTTCAACTGTAGCGAAAACCAAAATAAATTATATAACCGAAAATAATTAATTTTATTGGAAAAGTTTCTTATTGACCCGAAGTTCCAGAACATAGCAAATAAAACTTTGCTTTGATATCCATATTGAAATATTTGATTAAAGCATTTGATTAATTTTAATTACACTTTCTAACAGGCGGTAACTTTGTTAAAAGTATTTTCGAATTAAAGCCATCAATATAATAAAATTGTAAAAGGCCAATATATCTGTACATTATAGATATTAAAGAAAAATTAATAGAGCAACAGAAGCCACATTAACAATTTTTATAATTTTTGTCTGCCTGTCTGTATGTTTGTACACGCATCCATGGAAAAATTATGCATAAAATTGGATGGAGTTTCCCCCGGTGTATTGCCAGAGGTCTAACTTAAAATATAGAAAGCTAATAATTAAAGAGTTGCCACCTGTTTCGAAATTACTGTTTAAATAAATTGAAAAGTTAAAATAAATATTGCAGTATGGCTGTCAAAAGAAAAAGGTTTAAGAAAGCGTACAGCCGAAGAGATTTTTGTGGAAGGTTGCCACCTTTAATTGATAAGATAAATTAAATTCTGAAATATGGGTATCAATCTAAAGCGGTTTAGGAAGGTTTACAGCCGAAAATATTTTCGAGAGGAGTTGCCACCTATTTGAAGAATGAGTATTCAATTCTTCTTCTTTATTGGCGCTGTAACCGCCTAAGCGATTTTGGCCGAGTCCAAAACAGCACTCCAGTCATTTTGATAAAATAAATGAAATATCGCCATACGGGTATTTTTTCATTTCATTTATTATTATAAAAAAAAAAGTTAGAGGAAGTTTACTGTTGAAAAAACCTTAATAAAAAAATAAATATTCAATTCCGTTCAATTGATTACTTACCTTTTACATAAAAGAAAACCTTCTCTTAATTGCAGAAAAACAAAATGAAGAAAAATGGGAACGAAATAGCACTACAGAAGTTTTATCCTCTTTTCATGCCCAACATTTCTTCAAAATGCTAGATTACATCCACGGTTCCATATTTTCGTGTACGTTTTTACACATTCCAAAAAAAAAATTACTCATTCGGGAGAATTTTTTACTCATTCGGAAGAATTTTCGACCTTAAATTAAGAAAAGTTTTTCTTTGATTCAGAGATGGATTTTTGGTTCAGTGTAGGGTTGCCAGACGTACTGCTTTTGGGAGTAAACGTACTCCTTTTTATTGCAATGTACTCCCTTGTACTCCCAAAAAAAAATATCTGGAAATGTACTCCTTTATTAGTTTTGTACTTCTTCTGAACTCCTTTTTCCAGCTATTAATATTTTATCATAAATAGGGTGTAAAATAATAACTGTCGCACAAGGTTTTTTGAAAAATAAAATGGTCCTTTATCTATACAAAATTTTGCAATAGATATTAAAATAATTCAACATGTAGGGAAAAGAGAACAGAAGACTATGTTGTTTGCAAAATGTTGTTTGCTCACGTTTAGTATAAACATACATGTTTAGTACATGAATACATACATACATATAGCAGGAGTTAATTTCATTTAAAGAAATGGCTTGTCGTCCATTTCCGCTGTAGCGTATGTAAATAGTGCATATATTTGGGCGCAATATTTAACTTCTTCTGGCCGCGCGATCTCTAGAGTCTTCTAGTTGCATATGATGCCTACAACGAGGTTGATATCTAGACTAGATTGATATCTAGAATTTGCCATAAATAGCTTTGCTAAATTTATAGTATAAATGGTGGTCTGGACATACAAAATTGCAAGTTGATAAAAGCGTTGTAAAATGGCCATACGTTCAGGAAGAGTCCGGAATTATCTTGTAGAGTTTAGTTATTTATTTTTAGTATTTATTGTTGCTTTAAAAAATATATCTAAGATATCTTTGTTTGTTGTACTTAATTAATGGTAATTTGTAACAATAAATTGCAGAAAACAATTTAAAAAAAATTTACTCCTTTTTTATGTGTTGTGCTGCTTTTTTTCTATCAAATCCTTTCTATCCTTTCTTCGTTTCAGAATCTGGCAACCCTAGTTCACTGTATGAATGAGGAAGTAGGAGTTTTGGAAGGAAGTAACCAAACAAAAGTACTTCTAAGCCGCAGTGTAGTACGCCGGGTATTTGCTGGTTTGACATAATTTTGTAATGTTTTACTTAAATTAATTACTAAATTTAAATTAAATATTAAACAGTTGGCAACCGTGTTTAAAATATTTTGGAACACAAATTTTTGTATACCTCTTTCGATTGAAATCCATATTGCAATACTTTACTAAAATATGAAAAAATAGGATTAGAGTTTTAAAGAAACAATTTTCAAATGAAAAAGACCTATGGAGCCCTGTGCTCTTGCAAGAAAATGCTAGATAAGAAGTGGGGTTTACGTCAGTCTGCATTACAATTACGGGGGCGGTCAGATCATCTCCAACAGAGGCATTGAATGTCAACTGTCGTATGCCATCGATTAACCACTTTATAAAAGAAGACCCTTAGGTTGAGGAATACAGGTAAGATCAAACACACATAAAAAATAATAATTAAAGAGGAATTATAAGAAACTATTGCTAAAGACCTGCGCCATTTTTGAGACAAGCACAGATAGCCACCTTTAAGAAATATTAGTACAAGTAACTATTAAAAAAAAATAATACCAACGAAGACATTAACAATCCAAACAGCATTTTACGCACAAGTGCAACACGCACACGCAATGAATCCAAGTGACCCCTATGGAGCAATAGACGTAAAAACAGCAATACGAACAGTAGCACCTTCACTAAAACTAACACTAACTATGTATGTATACCAACGGCATCAACACTCTGACTGATGCACAAACACCATATGCTGGTTTAAGGTAGTACATACGTACATACATAAGTAGATGTAAAGCGTAAATCCGGTTGCGTTTCCGACTCATAATGGCTGCAGGAAGCGAGGAGTTGGTGTCATACGAATAAAAATGTTGTTTTTTTTTTTGTTTGCAACGTGGCATGCTGTCACTCTGATGCTTTTGCTACTCTGTTGCACACTTGCAGTTTATTTGTGGTAGCGGCCAATTCATATGAAATTCAATAACTATGAGTACCTGAGCGTACTGAGTTAAGTAAGTGAGACTCATGTGCTACCTAAGTACTATTGCCAAATGCGGATAATAGCTAGCGTTCAGTTTATTGCCAGCAAGTGGTATCGGTGGCAAGTGTAGAGAAGTGGAAATAGTGGTGGAGTTAAAGGTGGCTAACTGCCACGCACGTACATACTAGTATGTATGTATGTAAGTAAGCTCACAGGAAATGTTTACGACACTTATGGGAGCACTCAGCCGAAAAGAGTTACTGGGGGATTGTGCGATAGCCACATATGGATGTATGTGCATATGTATGGCTAGTCTATCCACGTCTGTTTCTGCGTAAACGCATGCTTGCGCTATCCATTGCCATTTAGTTGGATTGTAATTGCTGCTACTAACGCCCTGTGCATCTGACTTTGCTAGTTTTCCATATGCAGATACGCGTGCACGTGTGTGTGTGTGTGCAGTTAATAGTTAGTGCAACATCATTGAGCTCTTGCGGCAAAGCACTTGCAATGAACACAAGCAATTGCTGAATCAACGCACCGGAGTCATTTATCTAATGGCAATGCCAGTATGACTTTTTGAGTGTTCTCTTACATTCACTTTTATATAATGGCATATACTAACTAAGTACTACCAGTACTACCTGTTTGGTTCAATTCCTTATGATGCTAGTTTTTGTCATCGTCGAGTGAATTGCTCAGTTTTAGTGAATGTACTTACATATGTAGATATTAATATTTTTACACATACATACTGCATGTTTTTCCTTAATCTGTAATTCGTTTAAAAGTTCAAATTAAAAACACAATTCGTGATCACCATGTCTAAAAATCGAATCAGTGGTTTTTTTAAAACATGTTTGTGTTATTTTTTCTTTTAACTGTTATGAAAGCACACTTCCGTTCAATTTCAGAATTCGGGCAACGTTTTCAATTTGTAAATTCGAATAACAGTTATTTTTTTTGGGTCCCTCATTTGATATAAAATTTGTGACCAGTGCACCTAAAACCCGAATCAATCTGGTTTTCAAAATGATTTTCATATTTTTAGAGAAATGGGCAGTTGATTTGACGTCTGTCAACTGTCAAATTATAAATTTTATGGCATATTCATATTTAGTATTGCAAAAACACTACGATCTTGCAAATTGGCCAAAATGTGTAATGGGGGACCCACAGAAAATCGTCAGTATTAAAGTATGGTGAAATAAATACTTGGGTATTATTGTTGGAAGTCTTCTGAAGAGAAACAGAGTTTTCCAATCGAAAAATATTGATTTTCAAGAAATCTATACCATTTCTACGAAAAAGGGGTTTTCCCCACATAAAATACATGGAAAACTTCATGGGCTTTGACGCAGTTCTAAATATATATATATACTGGTATTTTTTGTTCCATTTAGAAAAATTCTAGGGTAAGAAAGCTTAACGTTAAATTTTTTTTTTTACCGCCCTATTCCTCAATGCTACGCACACATATTTTTTATCACCTGGGCGTATGATGAACGGTAAATTTACTAACTTTTGTCTTGAAGGCCAGTATGCAGCTCTCAAGAAAAGCAAAAACTCCATATAAAATGACATACAAGAACTGGCTAAGAAATTTTTTTGTGTAAAATTTTCTTGAGGCAGTACGCAGTTCTTAAGAAATTCGATACGCTTTCTACTACGGTTTTCTAAAGTTTTTTGTGAAAAAAGAGTACAAGGCAATCCATGATTGCAACTGAAATATATTCCCATTCCATTATTTCTTGAGGAAAGAGTGAGGCAACAGTCTGGTGAAGTATCAGATGTCGAAATTCCTTGGACACACACACGAAATAATGGCAACTTTTTTTCTTGACCGTTTTCTTGAGAGCTGCATACTGGCCTTGAACTGTAAAATCTTAAGGCAGCTCTGGCACATATAGTTACTGCGCCAAATCACGCTTTACCGATTATGAGTGCATAAAACGGGAGAATTTAAATTTCGATTCAAGATTTTTTTTCCGACCATTGTTCGCCGCATACATATATGTATGTAGATATTGACCCTCAGTTAAACAAGAGCAATGTAAATCAATGGCGTATTACGTATATAAGTATGCTTAAAGCAACAAATGATCGAATAATTGGGTGTAAATTAATTGAATTGCTTTCATTGAGTTATGACAATATATTGAAAAAACCGATGAAAATTAAATAACATGAAATTTGCAATAAAACTGCTACCAGACAAGTTAACCTGAAAGTACTGACCATCTCCATAAATACAGTATCGTGTAAATATAGTGAACATTGTAAGTCAAAATACGCCTGATTAAAAACAGCTCGCGCTGGCTAACTTGTTAGTACGAAAAAGTTACGTTCAATTACTGTCTTCCCGGCGAAGTGACTATGAATAATAATATAATAATATAGAATTTTGAATCGCATATTTATTAAATTTTTTGTTTAGAAAAAAAGTGAAATATTACTATTCATGGGTACCAAGAAGAGGTTCTTAAACAATGTTGTCCCTTAAGATAATAGTGTCCGGTCGCCACTTATTTTCGATTCTACATAATTTATCTAAAACATCGCAAAATGGATATCAAACGAAAGGTATTGTTGAGAACTTTGTACAGAAAATATTTTCCATCAGGGTTGCCACGTTTCTATGTAATACAAATTTTTATTTTGTTAATTTCAATCAGCATTTTTTAAGTGTACACAGTATGTATATGCTCAAGATATGTACCATTCATTCCAGCGTATTTCAGAATAGGGTTGCCACCTAAATTTTGGAGTAAGAAATTTACTTAATAGATATCGAAATGGATTTTTTTTGTTTTTTCCAAAATATTTTTTTAAAGCTATCCAAATCTTGAAAACTTTAAAAGTATATGCACTCCGGGCAAAGCTCGGTCTACCTGGTACTAAGGAAGTAAATGAACTGCACCTTTAACAAAAAAACTTGCCAAAAATCAACAGTACAGTCTAGCTACTTGGACTAAAATATAAATGGGCTACAAAATACATACCAACATTTTGGCTTAAGATTTTAAATAAGAAATTTGAAATTTTTGCGAATCTTTGCAGAATTTTCATAATCTTGGCACAAAGTCTGAAATTTGGATTTATATGGCTTTAGTTAGGTAGTGAGCTATATTTTCATAACAACAAACAACAAAAATTATATATGCAAAATAAAAATGCCCAAAACTTGCTTAAATGTCATGTCCCAATTTATATTTGGGTCTTCTTCTTCTTCTTTTTTGGCGCTGTAACCGCCTAAGCGATTTTGGCCGAGTTCAGCAAAGCACGCCAGTCGTTTCTCCTCTGTCCCAACTGACGCCAATTGAAAACGCCAAGTGAAGCCAAGTCCTTCTCCACCTGATCTTTCCATCGCAGTGGGGGCCTCCCTCTTCCTCTGCTACCACCAGCGGGTTCTGAGTTGAATACTTTCAGAGCTGGAGCGTCGGTGTCCATTCGAACGACATGACCAAGCCAGCAGAGCCGCTGTATTTTAATTCGCTGCACTATGTCAATATCGTTGTAAAGCTCATACAGCTCATCGTTCCATCGTCTGCGGTACTCGCCGTCGCCAACGCGTCAAGGACCGTAAATCTTCCGCAAAATCTTTCTCTCAAACACCCCAAGAGCCGCCTCATCGGATGTTGTCATTGTCCATGCTTCTGCGCCATATACCAGCACGGGCATGATGAGTGACTTATAGAGCGTGGTTTTCGTACGTCGAGATAGGACTTTACTCCTGAATTGCCTACTCAGTCCAAAGTAGCACTTGTTGACAAGAGTGATTCTACGTTGGATTTCAATGCTGACATTATTATCGGTGTTAATGCTGGTTCCCAAGTAAACGAAATTCTCTACTTTCTCGAAATTGTAACTGTCAACAGTGACGTGGGTGCCAAGGCGCGAATGTGCTGACTGTTTGTTTGATGACAGGAGATACTTCGTCTTGTCCTCGTTTACCACCAGACCCATGCGCTTTGCTTCCCTATCCAACTTGGAAAAGGCAGAACAGACTTGGCGGTTTTTGTTACCGATGATGTCGATGTCATCGGCATAAGCCAGCAATTGACGCTCTTGTAGTAAATTGTTCCTGAGCGGTTCAGTTCTGCAGCTCTTATTATCTTCTCCAAAATCAGATTAAAGAAGTCACATGAAAGGGAGTCGCCCTGTCTGAAACCCGGTTTTGTGACGAACGGCTCGGAGAGGTCTTTTCCAATTCTGACGGAGCTGGTGGTATTGCTCAACGTCATTTAACACAGCCGTATGAGTTTTGAGGGGATGCCAAATTCAGACATAGCGGCGTATAGGCAACTCCTTTTAGTGCTGCCAAAAGCGGCTTTAAAGTCGACAAATAGGTGGTGAGTGTCGATCCTTTTCTCGCGGGTCTTTTCCAAGATTTGGCGTATTGTGAATACCTGGTCTATGTTGGATTTGCCAGGTCTAAAGCCACACTGATAAGGCCCAATCAGTTCATTGACGGTGGGCTTCAGTCTTTCACACAATACGCTCGATAAGACCTTGTAACCTATGCTTAGAAGGCTGATCCCGCGGTAGTTGGCGCGAATGGCGGGGTCACCTTTCTTGTGGATTGGGCAGAGCACACTTAAATTCCAGTCGTCGGGCATGCGTTCATCTGACCATATTCTGCACAAGAGTTGATGCATGCACCTTATCAACTCCTCGCCGCTGTACTTGAATAGCTCAGCTGGCAGGCTGTCAGCTCCAGCGGCTTTGTTGTTTTTCAGCCGCGTTATTGCTATACGTACCTCGTCATAGTCAGGCGGTGGAACGTCGACTCCGTCATCATCGACTGCGGGCTCGGGTTCTTCTTCTCCACAACTTTCTGTGCTGCTACCATTTAGTAGGGCGGAAAAGTGTTCCCTCCATAATTTAAGTACGCTCTGGACATCAGTTACTGGGTCGCCATTATTGTTCTTACAGGAGTGCGCCCCGGTCTTTAAACCTTCCGTAAGTCGCCTAACTCTCTGGTAAAATTTTCGGGCATTCCTCCTGTCGGCCAGCATTTCAAGCTCTTCGCACTCACGTATTTCTGCCTCTCTCTTCTTGTTGCGGCAAATACGTCTCGCTTCCCTCTTCAGATCCCTATAGCGGTCCCACATAGCGCGCGTTGCGCCCGATCGCAGCGTGGCCCTGTAGGCGGCATCTTTTTTCTCTGCAGCTTCCTGACACTCCTCATCGTACCAGTTGTTCTTTCGGGCTCGCTGAAATCCGACTACTTCTTCGGCGGCGGTACTTAATGAGCGGGAAATGTGGTTCCACTGATCGCATATGTCGGTTTGTTGAAGAGTGCTCTCTGAGAGCAGGTGGGAGAGTCGAGTAGCGAAAGCGCTGGCTGTCTGTTGTGATTGTAGCTTTTCGACGTTAAGCTTTCCTTGCATATTTGGGCGGACATTTTTTGCTGCACAGAGGCGGGTGCGTATCTTGGCTGCAACAAGATAGTGGTCCGAGTCGATGTTTGGGCCTCGGAGTGTGCGTACGTCTAAAACACTGGAAGCGTGCCTTCCGTCTATCACAACATGATCGATTTGGTTTCTCGTTTTTCGATCCGGAGACAGCCAGGTAGCTTGATGGATCTTTTTATGCTTGAACCTAGTACTGCATACTACCATGTTTCGGGCCCCGGCGAAGTCGATCAGCCTCAATCCGTTGTCGGACGTTTCGTCGTGGAGGCTGAATTTTCCGACGGTGGTTCCAAAGATCCCTTCTTTGCCCACCCTGGCATTGAAGTCGCCAAGCACGATTTTGATATCATGACGGGGGCAGCGCTCGTACGTGCGCTCCAAGCGCTCATAGAAGAGATCCTTGGATGCCTCATCCTTCTCTTCCGTCGGGGCATGGGCGCAGATGAGCGCGATGTTGAAGAATCTCGCTTTGATGCGGATTGTGGCTAGACGCTCGTCCACCGGGGTGAACGACAGTACTCGGCGACGGAGTCTCTCTCCCACCACAAATCCAACTCCGAATTTGCGCTCCTTTACATGGCAGCTGGAGTAGACGTCGCAAGGCCCCAGACATTGTTTGCCTTGCCCCGTCCAGCGCATTTCTTGGATGGCGGTGATGTCAGCTTTTGTCCTTACGAGGACATGAACCAGCCGGGCAGAGGCACCTTCCCCATTAAGGGTCCGGACATTCCAGGTGCATGCCCTCAAATCGTAGTCCTTTAAACGTTTGCCGTGGTCGTCATCATAAGGGGGGTCTCATCCGAGGCTTTGCCTTGCTTCTTCACTGGAAGTGGTTTTTACGTGGCGGGTCCCAAGCCCAGCGCACAACCCATTGCTTATATATATATACACGTTTATATAGCGAGCCGCTTGCTCCAAGCAGACACCCGCTTGCAGCCGCACCTACTGGTGAACAGGCGCTGCAGACTTCAGTGAGCCCTTAAACCGAATAAGTCAGAGTGGCCCCACCGAAGCTCCCTCTCTTTCTGCCGTGACCCAAGGCTCCACTCGGATTGTTTACCGCATCTCGCACATGGGTTGCTCACGTTGCCCAGAGTGCGCGAACGAGGACGCAAGAGTCGGGATTGAGTATAGCCATGCAACTGTAACTGCATACCCAGCGCAATGACTATACCCCATTGCACTCCATATATTATATTTGGGTCACTGTACATATATTCAGGTTCATGCTCAAAACAATGCGTCATTAATTTGACGAAGTAAATTTACTGAATATAAGTAGCAATTTATTCAGTGCTGTTAAGACGAACTTATTTGCTTTCCTGGCGAATGTCGGCTATGACTTCGCGTGAAGACTACTGCCGGTTAATTATTTCAATTCAAATATAAATTACAAATTGTAAAATTAATTTCATATTTTTAAATACAGTTTAAAAAATTACAATAAAAAAATAATAAAAAATAAAATAAAAAATGCCTGGCACTCGAACTTTGCACCTCTCGACTAGCACCCCAAAGCTTTGCTCTGTCGGCCATTGCACCTGTTTGAGCGGCGCGAGCAAAATGACATACTTATTCCTTTCACAAGGGATGAAATATTTTCCTAAGAAGAAAGAAGATACTACTAAAACTAAGGAATTGTGTTTTCCTTAAACTGTGTTAAATCGTTTACTCATTTCAAGGTAATATTTCCTTAGAATAAGATATTTTTTTCCTAGCATCAAGGAATTTTTTTCTGAGTGTAGTTATGTATAGAAATTTCAATATGGAAATACTGTGCAGGGCGTATTGTGGGAAATCTTCTACACTCTCCTCGGTTCAGCAAAGGGTCCCAGCAGATAATTTCAGGAGCTAAGAGCCCTTCCGAAAGGCCTACCTGAGAGTCAAGAGGCCTTCCACTCTACATTCCTTTCTCCTGTGTTTGTTATATGGAGTGGCACAAATTGAAGGGCTTCTTCTTTCTCTACCCTTGGAAGGCCTTCCAGAATGGATTTTATAGGACGTACTTCAGAAGGCCTTTTGGAGGAGTTCTTTTAAAGTTGCTTCTTTAATTTATAAAAATCATTTTTTCTTTGAAGTATTTGCTTACCTACCTAAGCCACAATTTAAAAATTTCCAGATAATATTTAGGTGAGATTAGCATCATAAAGGAATGGCGATTTTTCAAAAATAAAAAATGTTACACCCTGTTCTATGGCAAACAAGCACAGCGCATTTTCTTAGTAACTATGAGATATGTACAATGCATCACTAACTAGGCAATATAAATCGAGCCCTAACCGTGAAGAATCATGCCACATATTTTTCATATTCTTTTTTTTTTATTCAGAAGTTCATCTACATATGTAGATGGTCTAGGAGCATTTTAGCATCAAAAATTAAATTTTTAAAGAAAAAAATATCGCTCTTGCTATTTTCACAGTAAGGTTCAGTATAGTCAAACTGCTATTTATTTGAACATAACTATAGTTTGGAAAATTATGTACACATACAATACACCGCTAAAGGTCCGCCTCCGAACCGACAAGTGTAAATAATGGTAATTGCAGACATACAAAATAAACAATCAGTACAAACAGTGACAAATCAATAAACAGACTATGGCGAAAAAAAGGAAAAATGCATGCAGAATTCACATACATTCACACAACACACATATTTTTGCACCCTGCAGCGAATGGAATGCATTCCGGAGCGATGCCTCACTGATGACAAATAATGGCATTTGATTCGGCAATCGATTCTTTTTCTATTGAAGTATGCATTACATTTAACATTGTGTGACATTAGCGGTGAGGTGTGAGAGCTTCTGCTGCATTATTTTTCATCAACGCAGAAATGTCGCTCTTTCTGCATTTCCTCTAGCATAGCATTACGCTCAAAGTAATGTAAAATGTTTTAAAGACTAATGCGGCAATTAAGCACACAATTACTTTTTGGCAAAAGGTAATGCGATGATCACATATAAAATAAGGGTTCGCCATCAATTGGCTGCCAATCGATGAAAGTAATTCGAAAAAAAATTGATCTAGACGTTTTCATGCCATCGCACTTTCGCTGCTGGGCATGCACTTACACATACATACATACTAGACTGCGAACAGCTGTTTAAAATGCAAATCAATGCAAGCAATTGCCGCACACAAAAAAATAA
>NW_023460407.1:0-1320 GCF_013731165.1 Rhagoletis pomonella | reverse complement strand
TTATTTTTTTGTGTGCGGCAATTGCTTGCATTGATTTGCATTTTAAATAGCTGTTCGCAGTCTAGTCTAGTCTAGTATGTATGTGAAAGTGCATGCCCAGCAACGAAAGTGCGATGGCATGACAACGCCACCAACTCCTGAGTCGACTCCAAAGTAATGCAATCGAATTACAATATGCATGAACTGCTTCTCAAATGTAATCAATTCCAATCTAACAAATACTACATCAATATTTTTCGAATTACTTTCATCGATTGGCAGCCAATTGATGGTGAACCCTTATTTTATATGTCATCATCGCATTACCTTTTGCCAAAAAGTAATTGTGTGCTTAATTGCCGCATTAGTCTTTAAAATATTTTACATTACTTTGAGCGTAATGCTATGCTAGAGGAAATGCAGAAAGAGCGACATTTCTGCGTTGATGAAAAATAATGCAGCAGAAGCTCTCACACCGTACCGCTAATGTCACGCAATGTTAAATGAAATGCATACTTCAATAGAAAAAGAATCAATTGCCGAATCAAATGCCATTATTTGTCATCACTGAGGCATCGCTGCGGAATGCACTCCATTCGCTGCTGGGTGCAAAAATATGTGTGTTGTCTGAATGTATGTGAAACCTGCATGCATTTTTCCGTTTTTTTCGCCATATTCTGTTTATTGATTTGTCGCTGTTTGTACTGATTGTTTATTTTGTATGTCTGCAATTACCAATATTTAAACTTGTCGGTTCGGAGGCTCACCTTTAGCGGTGTGTTGTATACATAATTTTCCAAACTATAGTTATGTTCAAATAAATAGCAGATTGACTATACGGAGCTTTACTGTGAAATTATATTTTAGTCCAAGTAGCTAAACTTTACTGAAGTTTTTTTTTGTTAAAGGTGCTGCTCATTTACTTCCTTATAAAAAAATTGTCGAGCATACTTTGTATGAAAAAAAAACGTAACACCGTCAACAAAACAAAAACCAAAAGACAACGGTAGATTCTACATATTTAAAACCTGCATTTTATTATACTAACTTCTACTTCAAAACTGCAAACCAAAATTTTTTCTAAAGATTCTGATAAAAAATTTTGAAATATTTGTTAAACTTTGAAGAGTTTTCATAATGTTGATTGATAGGGTTTTTGTTAAGTAATGGGACTTACTTTCATTTTAAAATAATAAACATTAAATAGCCAAAATGGCCAAATTTGCTAAAATGTCGTGTCCTAATTTACATTTGTGTTACTGCATATCGATGGCTGAGTGGAAGATCGACCTATCTCGGCAGCCAGTTCGAAAACGCTCTATCTCAAAAAACTTTTCAAGA
>NW_023460406.1:0-37103 GCF_013731165.1 Rhagoletis pomonella | reverse complement strand
CGGCTTTTTTGTGTTTCAACATATGTATGCACATATATGTATACATAGTTACATATTAGTAAAGTTTAATTTCGTGTAATAAACTCGTGAATTTTTATAAATATATTCTGCAAATATCGGCTGCCCGCCACACACTACTCGTTGGGATTCTTCAATTCAGTTCGCCATATGCTTTGATGTACATATGTATGTATGTTTGTATGTACCTATCAGACATTGGCAAAGGGTGCTGTTTTTGTGACTTTAAGCCTACTCACGTTAAAAACGGAGGATGAACGAACACCACCGCAAAGCGTGCTGTCTTGCAAATACAGCCACCACAAGTGAACGATGCTTATAACAGCTCATACTGATATTGACTTCGGCAAGTCTACTCCGAATGATCGTGCACGAAACCAGCAACCGCCGTATTTGATCGACTGCCAAAAGCACGATACTGCTTTGGACGGTTGCCAAAAGCATGACAGCTTATGTGAAAGACTGGCGAAGGCAAGATGCCGCAGTTAGCTAACTTGATTTGTTGCAGAAGTCAAACCGCCGCCTTTGGTTTGTTGCTGAAGGCGCGTTTGACGTGTTGCCGAAGTGATGATACTGTAGTTCAAAAACATTCAAAGACACTTGCTTGTTTGAAATGAAGCACTGATATGTACATACATACATACTTACGTACGTATGCATATTCACAACTTGCCTACATACATGTATGCACACGTATGCACATTCCTCACAACTAGCCAGCAGTGAGCAATGCAATTGAATGGTAGACGCGCTATAAATACATACATACATGCATACGAGACGATAAATTACCCTTTACCACATTCGTCGTCATTTCAGCAACAAGTCAGATGATTTTCAGCAACAAGTCAGATGATTTTCAGCAACAAGTCAAATGGCGTTCAGCAACAAGTCAGATGATTTTCAGCAACAAGTCAAACGACTTCTGCAACAAATGATGACTCTCATGTTTTCGGAGCCGTTCAACTGCCACGTTTGCTAGTTTCGTGCACGATCATTCAGAGTACAGATTTGCCGAAGTCAATATCAGTATGAGCAGTTATAAGCATCGTTCACTTGTGGTGGCTGTATTTGCAAGACAGCACGCAATGCGCTCGTGTTCAGTCATCCTCTAATTTCGTTTAGGTATCGATACTACTAAGCCAACGCCGCTGCTCAGTCATACAAAGCAGCGGTATTGAATGAGTATGAACAGTTGACGATCAACCAATGCCATTCCCTGGTACCTATGTACAAAAAACACGCTAGCGTAGCAATTTTATTCGGTACTCCTACCGCCAATTCCTACTTGGAAATTTGCTGGTTGCGCCAGCGCTATTGATCCGGTTATACATTCTCGTATATATATATACATCTATATTTTCAAAACGCTCTGTGTGGTTTTTTGTATATATAAGTTTTGCCGTTAGAAACTTTGCCGTATTACCCATTCGCGTATTTATGCACATATTTATGTATGTATCAGTGTTGCCAAACATGGGCTTTTCCTACCAAAACTGGTAGGTTTTTCTCCATTTGGTAGGTTGGTAGGCTAGGTTGGATTGTGGTAGGTTCCGCGACAATAATAGTTATTTGCGAAAAATAGAAAATATGTACATCCAAAGTATATACTTTATGTGCCTACAACTTAGTTTCAATTGAACTCAACCAGAAACTACATATGCATGTAGATATATGTCCTGAAGAGTGGTGTGCTGAAAATGGCTTATCAATAAACTCACTGAAGTCCACCGTTGTCCACCTGACAGAGACTTCATGGTAAGACTTGGGAAATATCACCAAAAATAACCTATTGGTCTTTAAATACGGTAGTAAGACCCCTTTGTCACATATGTGGCACTGGCCTGATGGCCAAAAGCTAAGCAAGTAAAGGCGGGTGCCACCTTGAGCAAGCTGCGCCGACTGGTCCGAGTGGTCAAAGGAGATATGTGCACCTATCCAACGGATGCCCTTTATGCCATTACAGGCATTCCTCCTTTGTCCATTCTGTTTGAAAAGGAGGTCTGCTGGAGCGCCTGCGCCCAACTGCCCAATATAATCAGCAAGAAAGTTGGAGATCTTCTGGGCCATACTAAAGGCAGATTCTAAAGGCATTCCAGGATAATCCCGAGTTATCCTTCTACAAACCCTACAAGGTCAGAATTCCTGAAAAGGACTGCTGAGAAGTGATAACAACTGTGATTGACGAAGGGTCCCAAGTATAGTATACCGACGGATCAAAGGTGGACGACGAGAAATAAATATATTAAATAAATAAATATAATGCCGGATAGTCAGGCATGTCAAAGGCCTTAGACTCTTTTAAAATGGCATCAAGCTTGTGGACAGCTCTAAAACTATTTTAAACCACTTGGAGGCCCACAATAGCGTAATGCTGTGGTGGGTTTCCGGACATGAAGGGTTTGAAGGCAACCAAAGGACTGACTGTCTCCAAAGCCTGGAGCTTAAATGCGCTTTCATGGTCCATAGCCTTTTGTGAGCTGGTGGAGGAAACCCTAGTGCATATTCTATGTGACTGCCTACGTATAATAAATAGCAAACTGATACACCTTAGGGAATGATTGTCTTCTTCGTTCAAAACTTGAATCATCGCTCCCTCCAAAGTGCATAACTTCTTAAATAGCTTAGGTTGGAGTGATTACAAATAGGGTTAATCACAATAGACCTTCTTAGGTCGCAGCGCGAGTATCCCCGAGGTAATAATAATAATAATATGTATGTGTAAAGAGGCCAACATGTGTGTAAGTCTGTACAGTAAAATTCATTGTTATACGTAGTTAATTTGGTTTTGTTGTACCAGCTGTGTTTTCGTTTTACTAATGCCGATTTCGTTTCTACCGAAAAATGCAACCTTTTTTTGCCCTCTACGCACAAACATCAAGAAGAGGGCGATGAGAAGACAACATTTTTTGTAGAAACGAAAACGCCATAAATGTTATGTTATCTACATTTTCAATAAACTTGGCATTGGATAAACCATTTAAAAACTTCAAAAAATGTTCGTAGGATTTGGTTGGTCTTGGTAGGAAGTTTTGGTAGGAAAAAAAATGTTTTCGTGGCAACACTGGAATGTATATACAAAATTACGTATTGGCATCGTTTCTTTGAATTTGTTTGCATAGTTGATTTGCATTTCTTTGCATATTTCGTTGGCTGCGCTGCCTGCGTCAATACAAACATTTAACTGCTATAGTTTCTAATAAGAATCGCTATTGTCAAAAGCGATACACTTAAAGGAAAAAGTATACATTTGCGGAGCTTTTTAAAATCCTTTGCAGGAATTTTCCTATATATACATATATACATACGTCTTGATATGCATATGTACGTAGGTGTGTACAAACCCTAAAAGTTCGTGTCACAATTTTTACCACTGCGCATACATATCTCCTTTCTAATTTGCTGGTTGCACCAGCGCATTTCTTTTGCTTAAATATACATAGGGTTGTATATATATTTTCAACACACTCGTGTTTTTGGGTAAAGCCATTTGTGCCGTTTGCGCCGGCGTTGGAACATTGCCTTATTATTCGCTTATTTATGTACATATGTATGTATTTACATACATACGTACGTATTTGCGTTTTCGTTTGCAATTCGTTGCTTTCGTCAACACAGCGAGTTGATATACATAAATTCTAATGAGATTCGCTGTTGACAAAAGCGATACACTCAGAGAAAAAAGGCTACATTTCTGAAAATTTTAATTATACTGCGTTAACTATTCATCGAAGTTTCGAGTGCATTTTGGTCTTGCACATTGTGAGTTGGTTTCGTGCATCAAGCGCACACGTGGCTGGGTCATCCAAGCGCCCATTTCGAGTATTCTTGAGTTTTGGCCCCTTGCTGAACATCTAAGGACTTCGCGCTGCCCAGAAGATACCAAAGGCCTTTTATTGGTTTAAATACCTAGGCGAAATCGTTATGCCGGATAACGCTTGAGCGCAAGTGCCCGACAGTGCAACGCCGCTTCAAGGCGTCTCGATACGGTGTCCCGCCTTCAATGCCGAACGCCTTGCTTTGTGGTTTGCCCAACTGGAAGGGCAGTTTCATCTCGCCGGAATTTCTGACGAAATAACGAGGTATCATTACGCCTCATCACATCTCGATGCCAAAGCCGCTTTTGAGGTAGAGGACCTCCTCTTGAACATGCAGCAAGCGATACTCTATACTCGCCTAAAGGAGGCGCTCGTCGACCGCCTTACCGTCTCCCGGGATGCACGACTCCAACAGCTTGGGCGACAGGAAACCATCACAGTTCCTTCGCCATCTCAGAAGCCTCGACGATACCCGATAACATCCTCCGGACCAAGTGGCTAAGCAGGTTACCGATGACGACGCAATCCATTCTTGCATCTCAGGCCGACATGACTCTTGATAAACTTGCAGCCCTCGCCGGCAAAATCCACGAAATCGCATTGCCGGCAGCGCACATTAATGCCGTCCAGGAGACAACTACATCAGCCGTCAAGGCACGTTTTTCTCGCCTCGAAGCTTCAATAGGCGAGATAGCGTTAGCACTTAAGGGGCGGAGTGCCGACCGCTCACGTCCTCGCTCTCGAAATCGCTCATTTTCTCGAGCAACCTCGCCAGCACCCGACAACAATATGTGCTGGCATCACCAAAATTTCGCCAACAGAGCCAAACGTTGCAGATCGCCTTGCTCGTTCCAGGGAAAGGCCTCGTCGGACCGTTAGCGGCGGTTAACGGCCCTTCATTCGAATCAAGCCACCTCTTCGTAATTGATCGCACCAGTAAAGTCCAATATCTGGTGGGCACTGGCGCTGAACTATGCACATTTCCCAAGTCTCTAGCTCCTGGAGCACCGCAACGAGTCAACTATACTCTTATTGCAGCAAATGGAAGTTGTTACTCGTCGTGAACGGACGTGTTTTTGCCGTGCTCCGAGTTTTTCTTAAATTCTACTTGTGCTTTTACTTTTAATTCAATGGCGCATAACAATTAAAATTGTGTTACGAGACATTGACTCTGTTAGCCTTTTCCTGTGCTTTTATATTTTACCAATTGGATTATTATGCCGTGTTTTTGTGGCCATAGGGTCGAGCGCGCCCAAACTTCAGTGCAATGTGAAAAATGCCCAGAAATTTATCACTTAGATTGTGTTGTTGGTAACTTGCCTGCCGACCCAAATTATCTAAATAATGCTGAAAATATATATATCTGTGGTTTGTGTGCTCCCGCTCAACTAGACGAGTCTTTGACTTCGCATAACTCGTCGTTACAACAACAGCAAGCCATACAAGTGCAAGTGCCAATGCCGCCTACTGGCGATGATAATTTTAACGAGTTGAAAAGAGTTAACTCTCAACTTCTTGCTGCTGTGACTGCTTTGCATAATGATAATGAGTGCTTACGTCAAAAAACAGATTGTCTTCAAGCCGAGGTTCGTGATTTGCACTGTAAGCTTAACGAGAATAATACAACTTTATCTCATTTGCTCACTCGTTTTGAAAATTTCTTTGATGTATACAACAACAACACTGCTAAATCCATGCAGCCAGCTTCTACTTGCGCCCCAACAGGTGCTATGGGCTCTGTCAACGTAGTTGCTAATGCTGCTGAAACAACAGCTGATACTGCTGCTAATCCGCCGCAGCCTAATGATGCTGCTGCTGCTGCTAGCATTTCAACTGCGACGCAAATTCCAATCGCCGCTACTTCGCAATCTTCGTCGCCTACTTCGGGTATTGTTGTCAAGCCTCCTGCAGTTGTTGGTAACGAGAACGAATAGAGAACAGTGCAGAATAAAAAGAAATACAAACGAAATAATAAAAATAAAATTGTTAACAACAAAGATTGCGCTCCTAACAATGCTAATGTTGAAGCAGGTACTAGTTCAGTGCCTGATAGTGATGAGAGCAACAACAATGCTCCCATTACAAATGATAACATTTCTTCTGCCGATAGCCTGTCAGTTTTGGGTACTGGTAATGCTGTGCTTGCTCAACAACAAATAAATGATGAAAGGGAATTTGAAGACAATGCTGCGTGGGCAAAAGTAAACAACAAAAGGCGAAATAACAACGTAGTTGTTGTGGGTTCTAATGCAAGCACCGAATTGTGCATTGCTGATCGTATGATGTGGGCGCACTTGTCGTCATTTGATCCTAAAGTCACTGCTGATGATATTAAGAATTATGTGTGTAAGCATGTGAACATTGATAAAAAGGCTCTCTCTTGCTATGCTTTAGTTAAAAAAGATGACCCAGCAGAAAATCGTACCCACGTTAACTTCAGGTTGGGTGTTCTATCTGCCGAGTTTAATAGTATTCTTGACGCGAAAATTTGGCCTATAAATGTAAGAGTGAAACCATTTAATTTTTTTTCGCAAACGGGGAGGTCGCAAACGAAGAGGTCGAACCCAACAACAAAATGTGTAGAAGCCAGTACAACAACAAGATGTGCAGAAGCCGGCGCGGCTAATAATAATTTATATGACCTTAAGGTATATTTCCAGAATGTCTCTGGCATTCGAACTAAAGGGGAGGCAGTACGGCTTTTTAGTTCTCGTTTGGATTTTGATGTCATTGTGTTTGTTGAAACCTGGCTTACAATTAATTTCTTTGATAGTGAGTATTTTGACTCCAATTTGTATAACGTTTACCGCAAAGATAGAGACTCCCTGAAAACCGGCTGCGATAGAGGTGGGGGCGTTCTCATTGCTGTTCAAAGAAAATTTCATTCTCACTTGGTTGCGCTTGATAATTATGATTCGCTTATGGACCAGCTATGTGTTAGCATTAAGGGAGCTTCTTCGCCAAGCTCGCTGTTTGTTATTGCTTCATACATTCCATCCAATAGCGCGGATTACATTTATAGTGCACACACTGATAATGTGACCTCTTTAATTCTAAGTAAGGTAGCTGATAATCATGTTTGTGTATTAGGTGACTTTAACTTATCTAACGTAGGCTGGTCTCCTATATCAAACTCTGGCCTTATGCCCATAAATATTAGTAAGTCGCATGAGTCTTATCTTGTAGACAATATTTTGAGCGTTAATTTAGTGCAAATTAATAAATATGTAAACAGGCTTGGCAGAATTCTTGATCTTGTTTTCGTCAGTGACAATATAAACACCTCAATTGAAGAATGTCATTTTCCTTTATCGCCATCTAACTTGCACCACGTTCCTCTGACTATTAATTTTGAGTTTTATAAGTTTGCATCAAATGCCTCTGTTGAAGATGTACGTTTCAATTTTAAGACCGGTAATTTTTCTGAATTAAACTTATGTTTATCTGAGCTTAATTGGGAGGATTTATTTTCTACCTCTGATGTCTCAGCTAGTTTTTGTATCTTTAAAGACATATTATCTGAAGTGTGTCGAAAATGGGTTCCCATTGTCAGGAAAAAAACATATAAACTTCCATGGTACAATCGTCGCCTGAAGAAGTTGAAGAATCTGAGGAACAAATTCTTTAAAAGGTACAAGGCTACTGGTAACTTCATATTTTATGAATCATACCAGAAATACATGAAGGAATTTAACTGTTTGGATAAATTTCTTTATAGAAATTATATACTTAATGTTGAGTCAGGTATAAATGCCAGCCCCAAATCATTCTGGAGTTTCATCAAATCAAAAAAATCTATCTCCAGTATTCCATCTGCTATATTCTTGGAGAACGAATCTGCTAGTAACTTAACTGATTCAGCAAATTTATTCGCGAAGTTTTTTAGCTCTAATTTTATATTGGATGATAGTAACTCCGAATTTGTGGCTGGTTCTGGAGACAATGTTTCTTCCGTAAATTTTGGATCTCTCAGACTTTCATCTGAGGATGTTATAAACGGAATAATGGGTCTTAAGCCTTCAGAAAAAACTGATATTGATGGTATTTCGGTTTTTTTGCTCAAAAATGCGCCAGCGTTAATTTTACCAATTACAATTATTTTTTAATATGTCTCTGGCTTCAGGCTATTTTGTGGAAGATTGGAAAATTACGTGCATTACTCCTACTTTCAAAAGTGGAAATAAGAATAATGTTTGTAACTATCGTCCGATTTCAAAGCTGTCCACCATCTCGAAGCTTTTTGAGGTTATTGTAAAAGAGAAAATATATTTTGCAACCAAAAGTCTAATAACACCATTTCAGCATGGCTTTATTCCAAATCGGTCTACAATTACTAATTTGACTGAATTTAGTGAATACTGCTTCGAGTCTTTCCAACTTGGTCTTCAAGTTGATTGCGTATACACTGACTTTTCCAAGGCTTTCGATAAAGTATCACACGTGGTGCTAATTAGTAAGCTTGAACACCTGGGATTTCACTCTGTTTTCTTAAAGTGGATAAAATCTTATCTATCTAATAGGCAATGTGTGGTCACTGTTGATAACACCAACTCACGACCTTTTATAGCGTGTTCAGGCGTTCCTCAAGGAAGCATTTTAGGCCCACTGCTCTTTGTGTTATTCATAAATGACATAAGCAGTTGCTTCTCTTTCGCTAAATACCTATTATATGCTGACGATCTAAAAATATATTCCAATATCCAAAATCGTGATGACATTAATAAGGTTCAGGCAGATATTGATAATCTCCAGGTCTGGTGCTTAAACTCTCACCTCTCCTTAAATATAAAAAAGTGCTTCAAAATAACGTACGCGAAGATACAAAATGTTTTGCCTTCCGCCTATATGGTTGATAACTCTGTTTTAGATTCTTTAGAAGAAACTAAGGATCTTGGTATCTTCTTTACCTCGAACTTTTCTTTTAATAGCCACATAAGCTTTATTATCGCTAAAGCGTACTCACTTTTGGGCTTTATTAGGCGTAATTGTGCGAAATTTTCGGATCCTTATACTCTTAAATTACTTTATACAGCCTTTGTTCGGTCAAACTTGGAATATGGTGCTATAATATGGAGACCATACCATATTTCCGCAGTAAATAGAATTGAAAGGGTCCAAAAAATATTTCTTAGATTTGCGCTACGCTTATTAAACTTCTCTGAGCCGATGCCTACTTATAATTCACGGTTACTTCTAATAAATTTGAAAACGCTGGAGACAAGGCGAGTAATTCTTTCATTACCTTTCTTTTTCAATATTATTAGTGGTGACATTGATTGTACATCTCTTCTCGCTCGGATTAATTTTAACATCCCGCGGAGGTCTCTGCGTATTGTTGTACCCTTCTATGAACAAATTCTTAGAACTGATTACGCTCGAAATGCTCCCATCGCTCGAGCTATCAATGAACTTAACAGGATCTCGAACTCTGTTTCGTTTGATTTCTCAATATCTAAGTATGAACTTATTAACATATTGAATACAGTTTTGTAATATATTGTTAAGTTTTTACGTTGTTTGTTAAATATAGCTCGTAGTCTGTAAGAAACCTGTATTTCATAGACTTGAATAAATAAATAAAATAAAATGGCTCGACGATCAACACATATGGCTGCGTAATCCTATCGCTTAACCTCGGGCTCAGAAGAGATTTCAGATGGCGATTCGTAGTAGCGGACACGACCAAACCTATTACACTGGTCTACAAATTTCAACTTTTTTTCTGCGAATAAGACGGGACCTGGTGTTTCTGAACGGATTTTTCGTGCTGAACACGAATCCGGGGTCAAAAATGTCCCATCACGTCACGTTTTCGAGAAAAAAGGGGTTGAAACCCCTAAAAACAGCGTTTTTGGCCATTTTCGAAAAATTATAGAGCTGAACCCTGACGTGGTACAAATTTTGCATATATCAGAAATTAAAGGCTAAACCGTGCCCTTTCGAATGAGCCCTATGCCGAATTGATCGCGTGCACCCTTAAAGCAGGGGGTGTATTTGTGTTTAGGGGTGCAGGAAAAATTGATCACAGAAAGAATTTAATCTTAAACGATCATAGAAAATTAATAATGCCAAGGTTTTAACTATATTAAAAGTCGCTGATTACGAATCTGCAGTTAGATTTTAAAAATTTAAGATGACGGGTTGAATATGGTGGATATAAAAATTTCAAATTTAATAATGTTCAATAAATTATGGTACGTAGGATTTTGAATTTTTAAAATCTAACTTCAGATTCGTAATCAGCGACTCTTAATGTAGTTAAGACCTTAGCATCATTCATTTTATATGGTCGTTTAAGATGAAATTCTTTCTGCGATCAATTTTCCCTGGACTCCTAGACACAAATACACCCCCTGATCTAAGGGTGCATGCGATTAATTCGGCATAGGGCTCATTCGAAAGGGCACGATTTAGCCTTTAATTTCTGACATATACAAAGTTTGTAGCACGTCAGGGTTCAGCTCTACAATTTTTCGAAAATGTCCAAAAACGCTGTTTTTAGGGGTTTCAACCCCTTTTTTCTCGAAAACGTGACGTGATGGGAAGTTTTGGACCCCAGATTCGTGTTCAGCACGAAAAATCCGTTCGGAAACACCAGGTCCCGTCTTATTCGCAAAACCCTTGTAGACCAGTGTTATTGGTGCCGACTTTTTGGCACATTTCGGCATTTTACCTGACCTCAAGAACGGCTGCCTCATCGACTCTTTAACCGGATTATCGACGTCATGTAAAGTATCATTATCTAAAATTGTATCAGAAATCAAGGTCACGCCCGTCGACTCCTCATGGTCGAGTCTCATCGCAGACTTCCCGAATCTGACGAAACCTGAAGGAATATGCCTGCCTGCCAAACACACGACGTTGCACCACATAGCCACTACACCCGGACCTCCGGTATCCAGCAAGGCTCTACGTCTCGCCCCTGACAAGCTCAAATTCACCAAGGCGGAGTTTGATAAAATGATGATACTGGGAATAACTCAACGTTCGAAGAGTCCCTGGTCATCTCCGCTCCACCTGGTACCCAAAACTTCAGGCGAATGGCGACCTTGCGTGGATTATCGAAAGCTAAATACACGAACGATACCGGATCGATATCCCGTTCGTGTTCTAAGGACTTTACCGCCAATCTCGCTGGCAAAAGGATCTTCTGGACCATCGACCTTGTATGCGCTTTCAATCAGATTCCCGTAGCCACAGATGACGTTAACAAAACGGCCATTATTAGACCATTCGGCCTCTTCGACTTCCCGTTCATGTCGTTCGGTCTACGGAATGCCGCACAGACATTCCAACGGTTTATCGACGAGGTGACACGGAGCCTAGACGATTTCGCATTCCCGTATATCGACGACATCTTCATCGCTTCCCAGGACATCGAGGAACACCGTAAACATCTTCGCACGCTTTTCGAACGGCTGACAAAGTACGGTGTCGTAATCAACACCGCTAAGTGCCATTTTGGTCAGCCAGAAGTTGACTTCCTCGGATATCGCATCACGCGAGAGGGAATTTTACGACTTCCAGCGAAAGTTGAGGCAATAGCCAACTTCCCTCGTCCCACAACGATCCGTAAACTGCGTGAGTTCCTCGGAATGATAAATTTTTATCCAAAATTCCTTAAAAATGCTGCAAAGATTCAGGCTCCCCTGCACGAAAATACCCAAGGCGCTTCAGTCAAAGGCTCTCAACCAGTTGCTTGGACACCGGAGGGCGATGCTGCTTTCGTCGCTTGCAAGGACAATTTCGTTACATTTTCGAAGTACGGCACGTGACGATCTTCACAGATCATAAGCCTTTACTTCACGCTTTCGCCCAGGACCCCGATAGAGCGACACCATGGCAATTTTATCGGCCAGTTTTCGACTGATATCCAGCACGTATCTGGCAAAGATAACGTCGTCGCAGATGCCCCATTCTCGCATTGAGGAGATCTCCGCAGCAGTCTCTGTGAATGAGCTTTCCGAAGCTCAAGCTGCCGGCGAGGAGATGCAGCAACATATACAGGAGCAACAACACGATTCCCTAACCCTACGTTCCGTCAATATTCCAGGTTGTGACAAGCCAATCTATTGTGACATATCCGGCAACCTGATTCGCCCTTTTGTACCAGCACTGCTGAGAAAAAGAATTGTCGACGCCCTACATAGTATTAGTCACCCCGGAGTACGAGCATCTAATAAGCTGGTGATGCAACGCTACGTCTGGCCCAACATCAAGCGAGACTGTCGCCTGTGGGCCCGAACATGCATAGCCTGTCAACGAAACAAGGTAACTCGTCATGTCTCATCACCCATTCAAAATTTTCCAGGACGAACGAGGCGCTTAGAGCATATCCACGTGGACATCATCGGGCCATATGTCGCGTCCAAAGGATATCGTAACTGCCTTACGATCATTGACCGCTTCACCAGGTTTCCAGAGGCATTCCCCATCGAGAACACTGGAGCCGAATGTGTCGCCCGTACTCTTTTTTCTGGATAGATATGCCGCTATGGGGTGCCGCTCCGAATTACGACCGACCAGGGGACACAGTTCGAGAGTCAGCTCTTTCACGCTCTCGCTCGCCTTCTTGGCAGCAAACACATACATACCACTACATTCCATCCACAGTCGAATGGAATGGTGGAACGCCTACACCGTCACCTGAAAAAAGCAATTCGCTGTCATGAAAACAACTCGTGGGTGGAAATGCTACCTATTGTGCTTCTAGGAATTCGCGCCGCCTGGAAGGAAGATCTTGGCGCGACTCCTGCTGATCTCGTTTATGGAGAGCCGCTTCGCCTACCGGGGGTTGCCACCTTCCAATATCGCAGAACGCCTTAGAAATCACTTCGCCGATCTCGCTCCTTAACCCGTCGCCCGACATGGCCAGAGGAAGACGTTCATCTTTAAGGAGTTAGCTAGCTGCTCACATGTTTTCGATCACCGCGACGCCACGTATCACGCCTTCACTTCGCCATATGAGGGACCTCACCGAGTTATATCAAGGCATGAGAAGCATTTTGTTGTAGAGATCATAGGCGAAAATACGGTGATTTCTATCGACCGCCACAAACCTGTGTTTTTGCTCCCAAACGACGAGGATGAAGATAGCGCCGAGAACGACAGCGACGCAGAAGACAGCAATGCCACGCTTACTTCGCTATCTTCACCTGAGACCCCTCAACCTGGAACATCTCGATTTTCCTCATCGTATCATCCATCTAACTCTGGTTCTAGCTCATCTACGCCATTGATACAAAAGCGTGTCAGATTTCGCTGAGTTACATCAACTGTTATTATTAATTTCCTTTTCGCAGAAGGGGAGTACTTGTGGCGAAAGCCACAATAAATAATTATTTCAAACGTGCGGTAGCACGAACAATACGGCAACACAAACCGATTGAGTCAGCTGACCCATGCTTACAAGCAGCGCTGAAACGAATGTGAAGAGAAAAGGTAATGCCGAGTACATAAGAAAATAACAGGAACTTGTTTTGGCAGGCGATTGATATAAAAAGGCTGATCCTAACTGGTGTAAAGATTCTTTTACGTTATTCGCAGCTACGAACTGTAAATTAAATAAAATCCAATTTTGTTCTTCAAACCGCGCCTTTCTTTTCTTTCACAAAAAAGTTTATGTTTCATCAGTTAAATGTGCTTCATATGTATATACAAATAAACATATTGCCCAAATCTTATACTTCTATTTCATACCAAAGCTACACCTTTTCCAAGTAAGTTTGCAAAGAAGCCACACGGTGCCACTGCTAAGGGAGCGGTGCGAGAGAGACAACTGTCAGTTAATCGAACCTTGTATTATTGAATCAAGGCATATTCAACAAGGTAGAAGTGACAATTAGTCGAACTCTCATACCTGACTGTTATGTCAAAAAATGTAAACAGAGAAATTAACCCTTTGTTATGCATTTACCATATTTGATAGAACCCAACATCTTTGAAATGAAAGTTTTTGTAAATATGAGAATATTTAAAATCTCATTAGAATCAGCTTCATTTTATTTATTGAATTTTCAATTTAATGTAAATGTGGAAATGCATACTTACACAAAATTACACACTAAATGAAACACACTCATTTATAAAACCGTTTTGACAATTTTCTTGCTTTTACTATCCCAATGTTATTTTTCTATTCAAATACTTAATTCTAAAGTATATTAGACATTAAAACTTCAATAATTTAGCTATTAAATTTTTGCTATTCGAAATTTCCTTTCCATTAAATTTATTAAAAATTACTTTCAGTTTCTTTATGTCAACAAGGAATACTGTTTAGGTTTTATCAGACCACTATTTGAAATTTGGCCTATCTATGACAATTCGAAGGGTAAAATAACGCACAAGTTTGTTGTCTAGGATCTTGACAAACACAACGCACCGCTCGCAATTCCTTTTCATTTTGTTATGTATTTAAAATCAGTCGCACAGCTCACAATTGAAAATTTATATAAAAAAAAAATTTTTGAATAGTACAGGGTTAAGAGTTGACATTTCAGTCGCAGTTCAAAAGAGAGAAATGTCGAAATCACTTCTACCTTGTTATGCCTTGTTATTGAACCATGCTGTAAACACACAAAGGGCTTGTGGTGTGTGGCAATATATTAGTTGTGTTCCATGATTCAATAATTAACGGTTTGCTCATTAGTGACATTCGAGTTTTGACACTCCCTTAGCTCCCTTACAAAAGCTTTGCACACACACACGAACCCACACACAGTGCCTTGCTAAGGGAGTCGATTGTGTCAAGAGGGAGCGAGAAAACTGTTTTTTGAGCAAACCTTTTATTATTGAATCATGGTTGTGTTCCACAATCCTATCGTATTTTGGTACAATCGTACTTTTTTGATACCATTTCGTTCACAATATACTTTCCTACTATGCAAAACTTTTTAGTACAGTTTTGTGGTGAATACTAAATATATATAGCTCTGAAAAATCACAGCGGGAAATTTTTGTATTCTCTTTTTGTTTTGACCTTTTCGAATTTGCTTTCATGAGTTTTGAAAAAAAAAATTTTAATATCTTGAACGAATTATTACAACATAGCGCAAGGTGTGCTATCAGCTTCCCATTCCTAGGAAAAGTTTGATAAAATATTTTCGGTAATAAATCTTAAAACAAAATATCGAAATCAGCTTCATATAGAAGCAATATGAAGCAATTTAATGTTCTCGACAAGTTTTTGTATAACCAATATATCCGCAGATTTGAACTTGAATTAAAAGAAGATCCCAAGGCGTTCTGGAGATTCAGTCGTTCTAAAAGGGGTTCTTCAAACATTCCTTTCTCGATTTCTCGAACGCATTTGATAAAGTGTCTCATTCTATTTTGCTGTATAAACTTAAGTGTCTTGGCTTTCATTCTGTTTTTCTGTCTTTTAAAATCTTATCTCTCGAATAGAACTCTATTTGTGGAAATTGAACATCACAACTCGAAGTCATTTGTCGCCACCTCGGGAATACCTTGGTAGTATCCTTGGTCCTCTTTTGTACATTCTATTTATTAATGATATTGGCTCATAGTTTAAATACTCTAGCTTTTTACTTTATGCTGATGATCTGAAACTTTTTCGGAAAATCACCTGTGTGTCTGATATAATATACTTGCAATGGGATTTGAACAATCTTGTTGACTGGAATTGTCGCAATAAGTTGGAACTTAATATAAAGCAATGCTTCCACATGACGTTTTCAAAAACTCAAAATACGGTTCTTTCAAATTTTCTCATCTCAAAGTTTATGATTTCGTGGATTTGGGGGTTGCTTTTGACTCGGCTTTTTATTTCGTGAACCATGTGTGCTATTTACTTCCAAAGGCGTTTAGCAATTTAGCGTTTTTACGTAGATATGGGAAAGATTTTAAAGATCCGTATACCAGAAAATCGCTTTTTAATACACTTGTTCGTTCGAAATTAGAGTATGCTTCAGTAATTTGGAACCCAATTTACAGTTGTCACGCTTGTAGAATTGAACGTGTTCAACGAAAATTTATTCGCTTTGCACTTCAACCGTTTAATTTCTCGGAACCTCTTCCTTCGTATGGTGCTAGGTGCAAACTAATTAATTTGAAATCTCTGGAATGCACATTAGGTCAAATGATTACTTTTTCTGTGCGAAATTAATAGCAGCTAAAATATTGCATTATTTTAATGTAAAAAGATGGAAAACGTTGAAACAAGTGTAAAGGCAGTAAATAAAATGTTAAACAGACTTGGCTCTCGTAAAACAGAACTTACTGCTTTTTTGTATGTTCAAATGATGAGTATATGTTTTAGGTATTACTCAAAAACATTGTCCAATTAGCTTGGTTTTGACACAAGTTATTTTCTTATCATACACAACCCGTTCCTCTTTAAAATGAGCTATATAATAAAATAAGTATGGTCACATGTACATAAATGGTTTCTTCTAGCGATTAGTTATGGCATTATCGAAATTCCTAAATTAAAAAAGGAAAAATATTTACTACATGTCTCGTAGATATGTCTTGAGGAGAGATTCCTAAAGCAGTTTGTCTTCATAAATCACTTCATTTTCACTTGAGGTTTCAGTATTTCCAAATTCTCCACCGATATTATCTATTTATATTCAGAATACAAATGCTGCTTTGTGACACATTTACCGAAAATCGCTGGTAACTTCCTGAAAAGAATACGAAAGTTTATATAACTAATTTGTTAAAAGAATTTTCAAAGCTCTATTCACTTTGAGTAAAAAAAATTGGAAATTTCAGTCCGTGAGTTCTCTCAAGGATTTGCCTTTTTGCGAAGGCGCTAGTGTATTTGTAACATAGCCTCGGCTACGCTACAGGAGATGAAATGTAATGCAAATTGAGGCTGCTATTTTTTTTTTGGTATCACATACTTCCATTTTCACTATTTATCACCATTAAAATGGATTATTTATCACCAAAAAATGTTGGAGATATTTTTGGAGATAGCTAAAAAATTCGGAAAAAGGTTGGCTATCCTATTTTAGCACTTTAGCGATAGCGAAAGTTAGAATCCGGCTGATGGTCGACACAGTTGGCTTTTTGATTTCGAAAAGAACCTCATCAGCAAGAAACGCAATGTTTTCAGATATAAATATTTTAGCATCCTTTCCAAATTGTTTCCCATAATTTTCATATTTATTTGATAAATAACTGCAAAAAATACGCGTTTTTTTTCTTCTAAGAGTTTCATGGAACTTTCGCAAATATCAGCAGCACCAAATTTTTTTTCAACATGGTTGACAACCGAAAAAGGCTTTTCTTTTTTCGAACATCCAATCAGCCAAACTTCAAACAACTTGCCTTTTGTGATAGCATGATAGCCCACAAAAAACCTTTTTTCATGAAAACGGCTAAAAACGGCAAATTAAGTAAAATAAATTGAACTCATTACATCTTAATTTATCCATTTCCGATTCCATTTTGTTTGCCGAAAGTTAACAAAATTGTAAAAGCTTACATAAAATCATAAATTGAAATAAATCAGAAAAATTTTTGAGGTTATGCAAATAAGTCAGTTTTTTGCAAACAAATGATAAAAAGTCACTTTTTTAAATTGGGACATAGGTTCTCACTTAGATATAGTTTTTTTCCCCATTTAAAATTTTCCTTTAGTTATTCGAACTTTACAAAAACAATGCACTTGAAATTTACAAAATAAACCGGTTGCGCAAACAACGTATCAATAACGTTTTGAAAGTGTAACTTTGGTTTATTGCTGTATAACGGTGTTTTTTATTTTACAAAAACTAAGTGAAGTTTCTGTTATTTTGGAGTATTCTCTACAGAATGGCAACAAAAAATAATGTAAAACTGCCTTTACGAAATTGGACTTTCGCACAGCCAAATGTATCATTTGACCTAATGTGGAATGGAGGAGAATTGGAATGGATGAGAATTGTCGCTTATGTTTGTCTATGACTTAATTAATGGATATATAGACTGCCCTAACTTGCTTGAACTGATAAGCTTCAACGTTCCCACAGAGTACTTTTACTTGCAACCAGTCAAAGCGAATTACTTTTATCTGGCTCCGGTTTTTAGAACTCTTTCGGAATTCAACTGCATCCCAGGAAGGTTTAATATTAAGTTCACGACTTCTAGGTCCTTATTCAAATCTATGATAAAATCTTTTTACGCGTAAACTTATACACTAAGTATGTACAACTTTTTACTTAATAGGGTTCTTGATTAAATTTGCTCCTATATGAGTAAGTGTACTATGTAACATGTTTCTGCTGTTGTTGTATGTTGTTATATATTTCTAAGGTGTTAACTTTTTTGTAATCTAGTCTGTCAGATTTTTTATAAGTCATAAACTAAATAAAGATTGAATTGAATTGAATTGAATAACTTCTTTAATTAAAACAAGAGATTTTCTTAAATATGTGTATAGTGCTTATCATCACTACGAAACTCACAAATTTGACAAGATGTGGCTATTTATTTTATTATTTTTTAATTTTTATTCTTTACTGAAAACTGTATAAATCCGAGTTTAGATCTTTGTGCAACTTTAAAAAAAATCAGAAAACTTTCATAAAAATTTCGAGCTTTTTATTTAAATTTTTGTAAAATATTTTGAGTATGCAGTTTTGTACACCATTAAATTTTATTATATGTAATAAAGTTTCAGTTTAAAGTAGCTGGGATTTACCGTTGATGTTTGGCAATCTTTTTAACGATGTCAGTCATTTTCTTCCATATGAAGTATGTCGACGACTTTTTTATATGGAGAAAATGATTAACACTTTCAACAAAAAAATCTTAAAAATCAACGGTAAATCGAAGCTACTTTAAGCTTGCACTTTGTTATAAGAAAATTTAATGGGCTACAAAACTGTGTACCTAATATATTTCTAGGAAATTTAATTAAAAAGCTTGAAATATTTAGAAAAGTTTGTTGATTTTTTTAATATTGCACAAAGATAGGACTTTGGATTTATACGGTTTTGGTAAAGGTATAAACCGTTTTATAAACTAATAAAATAAAATTAAATAATATTAAGATAAATGGTAAAATCTCTTTAATATGTGAGTGTCATAAAATTTTGATAAGAACTATAGCTAGGAATATTGCCATAATATTAAAATTACTAATGAAATGCTATGTACAGTTTTAGTACCGAATAATAATGGCTTAAAAATGGTTTTTGGTAAGAAGTTTACCTGAAAATGTGTGCACACAGATTTATGATTATGTTAGAGAGTCAATTTGTAAAAGTGTAAAATATTTAAATGTATGTACATAAACAAGTAGACTTTCTCATACCATTAAATCATTGGTCTTGAAGGTAATGTATGTGTGCATGTATTAAGAAAACATACGAGCAAATTAAAAAGTCGATACAATTTTCAGTCAAAAATTACAGTTTTCGTATAGATTTCATACTAAAGGAACAATTTCATTTCCCAACACTGAGACGAAATGTAAGCACGTCTGTCAAATTAGAAAATAGAAATTGCTCTGCTAAATACATCATGGCTTGCAATCAAACGACACTCTGGGCTTGTGTTGTGTATTGTGCTCAGTTCATATGGTTTACACGTATTTTATTTTGATAGGCTGCACGCCGCACACCACAAGCTCTTTACCTACCCCTTTACCTACAGTTTTACGCCGTCTCCGAACGGCGATTGTATTTTTATGAGAAGCTGTTTTTCATGGCAGAAATACACTCGGAGGTTTGCCATTGCCTGCGGAGGGGTGACCGCTGTTAAGAAAAAGCTTTTTTCAAATTTTTTTTTTGCGATGTTGTTTTGACCAGGGCTTGAACCCAGACGCTGCGGAGTGAAAGCACGCACTGCTTACCACTACACTGCAGCGGCCGCCGACTTATAAGCAACCTAGAAATAATTTTAGATACCTCCAGCGAAAGCGAGGGCTCGGATGTAGAATCTGGAAACCCTAAAAAAATTTGAAATTAACAGCCCTATTCTAATAAAACCTCACAACTGAGTTGTGAGCAAAACTTTATGAGATTTCTTGTCAGGTCTATTTTGTGAGGTTATTCTAGCCCACACCTCACAACAACAGCTCAACAAAATCACCACACGAGATGAAAAGCATTTTGCTGTCTAACAGCTGTTGCGTAAATAAAATAAATACAAAAGATGGATGCTGAACAACAGGAAAAGTAAATACTTTTGCAATTTGTTTATTTTTTTGATAATTACTGATTTTATTTATTTCCTAGGCGAATTTAAAAAGAAATAACAAAGCAGGAGTAGCTCCAGTACTTCACACAGTTTGCAATCAACAACTTGAAGCAAAAGTTTGTATGGAAATGAGATCCTATGCCTGCTCTAACTCTTCTGAAACTGCCGCAAAAACAAGCAATAACTCCGCCATTACTGAATATACTTTTAGTTAAAAAAAAAAAAAACTTAATACAGACACTGATAGCGAACGAAAATTAACAAAACATTATTCAATTGCTCAATAAAAATCGGCTATTTTTCTCTTGTGAGGGTCTCATTCGTACATCATAAATTTCCTGATAATTGTGAGCGTATGAGCTTTTGAATTTACGCCAGCATAGGGATATCCTCACAATAGTCAGAAACCTCACAATAGTGAGTGTAATTTTTGTGAGGGCAACAGAATAGGGCTCTAAAGCTCAACTGAAGGCCTATGTTAAACAGTGTTGCCACAATTTTTGGACCAACCGGCTAAATTGGCAAAAAACCGGCTAAAAACGGCTAAACTGTTTCAACTAAATTTCACATGTTTTATTTAAATAAATAATAAGTATAAAAACTAGTTATTGGAGAGAAGTTGCAAATTCAAGCTGGAAAAAATTTTGCCAGCAAGAGTTTGCAATTAGGAAAAACATATGATTGTGGCCCATGGTTGCATTTTTTATCGACATTAATTTGAATAAACAGGTTCGTCAAAATCAAAAATTTGAAAACTTGAGCAATTTTAAAATGAAAAATTTAAACAAATACTTGTTTACTTAATTATTATTTTTTAATTCCAGTGATTTGAAACGTACTCGGAATGCAACCTCAACCAGAGTCGATATAGGAAACCCGACAGTTACTACGACAAAGAAATTGATACGTATGTTGAAGAAAGTCGGACTAACAAGAAATATGTATATAGATCCTGTTTTTTTGCTCCTCTGAAAGAATTTTAAAAATTCTATACAAGTTTCTTATGTTTGAAATGCAACCGTGGACACTAGCTGCCAGGAAAACTTGCAAGTTCCTGCAAATTTGCGTTCGTGCAGAAATTTGCAAGTTTCTCTACGTGAGAGAGAATTTGGGAGCATTTTTCCTTATTATCTGATATTTTGAGTGATAATTTTCGCTGGATTTTCGACGAACAAACCTATTGTCTTCCCAGAGAGTTTTGCTTTAGATAGAAATTTGTGCTCTTTTACTTTCATTTTGATGCATTTCAGTGTTGGTTTTGCGAATTTAAATAAGTTCTCAACAAATCGGCTTCCGACTAAACCGATATTTCTCCAGCTGCTTGCTATCGCAACCGGCTAAATCTACCCGGAAAACGGCTAAAATTGCAACACTATCTTGAAGAAAAACGAGCTAATCTCGGTGAAAATCCTCTCGATTAATGGAAAAATAACCTAAAATACGACAAATTGACAGATCTGACCCGCAAGTGAGGAACTTTTCAGTGCAGCCGACCTTATATACGCTCCTCTAAGAAATCGCCTCATGGAAGAAAAGGCAGCAAAATTACTTTTTTGAAATATATTATGCCCCTTTTGAACTTTGAGTACTATATTAAAACACTGTATAGCGTCACTAGACACGAATAAAGGCGCAAGCTCAAAAGTTGACAGCGAAAAACGGCGCATAAAAAATCTTCAGCGAAGAAAGACTCATAACATATTTGACGGCGAAGAAAGACACGTTAAAATATTTGACGGAGAAAAAGGACGCGTAAACTTATTTTCGCAGTCAACTATGTTTGTGGGTGTAACAGTTTATAAATTCCCCAAAAAGATTTGGGGAATGATGCTGAAGTTACCGCCCTTGGCCAAGTATAAATCTATGTTTACGCGTCTTCCTTCGCCGTCAATTAGTTTACGCGTCTTTCTTCGCCGAAGTTTTTCTTAAGCGCCCTTTTTCGTAATACTTTTTTACGCGTCCTTTTGCGCTGTCGAAACACTAGCGCGCCTTTATTCGTGTCTAGTGACATTCAATGTTCTAATCATTTTCTAAATTTTTAAGTAATAAAAACGATGACTAAGTTGATTATAGCTTTTTTAATGTTATTCCTATCATTCGTATTCGCATTCGCGTTCGCTCATTCACATTCCGAAAATTCGCATTAGCGAATGTGAAAAGTATGACATTCGAAACAGCCCTAATACATACACATCCAGGTCATGAACCAATTAGAACAGATCTGACCGGTTGAGAAGCAGCCATTTGTAATAGCAATTGAGAAAAAAGTGCGTGACGTTCGTAATTTTGAAGTTTGCTATTTCTGTTTTGCTTCTTTCTTTATGTGTATTTTGTCGGTGGTTTATTTCAGTGATTTTAAAGCGTTTTTCAATTATTTTTTTTTTGTGCAATTGTAATTAAAATGAAGTGCGCGGTGATTGGTTGCAAAAGCTCGTACAAAAATAATAAATTGGTTAGCACTAACATGTGCTACAAAATTGCTTGCATTTTTTTCTTTATGCTTCATCTTCATATTCTTTGTTTACTTTTCAAAGAAAATAATATGGCGCCGAAATTACAAACGTCAGCCAGGAAATTACTTTTTTCTTTTGCTTCATCTTGTCAGATCTTGTGTAGTTGGATCATGCATCCAGGTTAGGTTAGAAATTAAACATTAAATTCACTTAATTTTATTCATTTTGCAGATTTAAATTTTTGTATTCATTTTCATTTCTAGTTACCTGAAGTTAATGGTATGATTGATAAAATATAATACTTGTATATACTTTTGACTCGGAGGTGTTAAAATATCTTGAAACCCCGGCATCAATTACTGTTTCTGAGCTCGCAGTTTGAGAATTTCGATCCATACATATGACATGCTCATTCAATGAACTATATTTTTTCCTAGAGCAAAAATTTGGGATGAGCCGGGTATCCGGTAGATGTCCGGAATCCGGCTTATCCGGCCGTTTTTCTGTTATCCGACTATTAGCTAGTATCCGGCCGGATTTCTGGATTTCGATTGTAGAAGATTCAATTTAAAAATCTAGTTCAGAAATTTATTTTTTTTTTGTATTTTTATAATCCAATTTAATGTTAACCCTAGAACACTAACGTTCGCCTGTGAGGCGGAACGAATTCGGTTTTCTCGCGATATTTCAGAACCGCTTTTTATGATCAAAGTAAGCGTTCACGCCAACTCAGTTTAGCGTTGTACGAGGTTGTTAGCAGACGCTGAGTTCCACGCCCTCTTGACGCCTGACAGGCGAACGTTAGTAGTAAAGGTAATTTTGTTTGCTGTACTTATTTCAGTTTTTAACATGTTTGCTGGCTATTTTTTTGTTTTGAACTTAATATTTTTTTTTACTTCTCGATAGGGGTACCTATGAAGAACAAGTTCTAAAATGGTTGGAAGAAATATCGTTGAATGGAAGCGATAGTGAGGACAATTTGGGAGAAGATTTCAGTGAATGGGCCTTATGAATAAAAAAAACTAAGCAGTCGCTTTTTCTTGAGATTTCAAACCTTTTGCTTGATTTATTCAAATAAATTTACGTAAAAGGTCTGAAATTTTAAGAAAAATCAATTGCTTAGTTTTTATTCATAAGGCTCAATGTGATACAAGAAAGAAAAGATAAACAATGAATTCCTTTTAAGTGTGAAAGTAAATACGAATACCTTTAAGATAATTTATTGAATGTTTGAGTTCGTTCGTTTTAAAATATTTTTTTTTAATTACCCCTCTCAAAAAGATGATAAAATATGTGTGAAATTTCAATGCGAATTATTTTTATTAATATTCAAAAAAATTATTAAATTATTTTATTTTTTACTTTAGAAACATATGAATTATGTTTAAGTCCATTTTTTAAATAAATTTTTCAAAGTAGCCTCACAGGCGAACGTTAGTATTAAAGGAATAAAAAATAAAGTTAATATTCTAGGGTTAAATACCGCTAGAGATATTTCATTGCCAGTATAAACAAATTTTGAAATTATTTGCGATTGTCCTTGCTTGATTTTATAGTCCTGCTATTGAAATATTCAAAAATACTAAACTGAAAATAAAAAGTTCAAAACAATTGTTATCAAGCATGATACAAAAAAGAAGGTAGTTTCAATAAACAGCTTTTGACGGATAATAAAATTTTTTCAAAGTTTCATAAATTGTGAGTATTATCAACGGCCTTGCCACTTTGATAACATTAAAACAATAAATCGGAGTATTTTCCTTCCAATATTTATATCAATGTACCTAATAATATTTCAAACCAAAAATCATTATCAGTCCTTCGTATTTTTTTTTCACTTACGTGGTTCGCATTTTTTTTTGTTAAAGTATTTAAAATATAAACTATTAAAGGAGATTTTATCGTCTTTTTATTTTATTATAAAAACCACGCGCGCATTGCGCTGTAATTTTTCCATTTTCTTATTTTCAACGGTATCTTGCGATTTAAAAATCTAATTCTAAAGAATGTTCTTTCCAAATAAAACCTTATTATATTTTGGTCCAAATTTACTATGGGTTTTGTGGTGAGCGTATCACTATTAACTTCAATAAATTTTTAAATTAAAATTTCTAATATAAATAGGTATGCAAAAAACTGACAGTCGGCTTATACAGACCGCCAACCGATAAACAAAGTATAATTTTGAACATTTCTTCATGCGCTCTGAAACCTCTTTCCGTCAACCCCATTCTCGAAATTATGTACCCGGCATAATTTTCAAGTTTATCATATTCCACATCTTTGAATGGACTGATAAAATCTTCTGCTTTTAAAAGAAATATTTGTTCTAGTGAACCGTTAGCATGAATTTGATGAAATATCATAATTTTATTAAAAGTCAAATGGTTAGCAACAATAACGAATGTCATTAAATGGAACTAACTTCTTTTTTGTATCATGTTATCAAGCACCCCACGTTTTGTCTTCTTCTTCTTATTGTCAATTACTTTAATCCTATTTTAGGTTGGTTTTAAAAGTTTAATTAAATCAAGTTAGGGAACTTCCTATTCCACTTAAACGAAATCTGTACGTATTTCTATAAATTATTTTTTACTTTTTAGGTCACACTGTAATAAAAGATAGTTTTTAGTTTTTTAAACTATAATTTTTATTTCTTGTCAGTCGCTGCCTTGTGTACCCATCGCACATAGAAGTATTTATGGAGGAAAACCGGTCAAAAGTCAAATTTACCAATTGTTGCAAAAGTCCAGTAAAATATTCTATTCCTAAAGCTAAATAACTGATCTATTGAATGGTAGGCTTTGACATATGTCAACCTGAAAACAGTCAATGTTGTGATAGTTTCTTTTTTCTCAAAGCTTTCAGTCGTCCTACTTGTTTCTTCGGTAATTGTGTTCTAGTGAAGCCCTATTTTAAGAAAAAACCTGAACATGGAAGAAGAAGGCCATTTCTATCATTTTAGACTAAATTTAGGTAAATTGCTTTCAATATGGCCTTCTTTTAGAAAATATAAAATCAGTCTATTTTGAAACTTTTATTGAATAATATTTTTAAATATTGGTATCTTTGTTTACTTGTCAAGGTTTGTCATAGTCTCGTTCCTAGAAATATATGTAACTACAGTTATCTTTGAGCAATTAAAGTAAAAATAATTTGCTCGCATGTGCTCCATTTTGATTTGCGAAGGACGAAACACGATGAGTCGTGAAATTGTAATTTTGAATTTTACTTACAGAAATGTTCAATATATAGTTAGAAGGAGAGTCGCATTGTTAACAGGTATAAGTCTGAAATTTATTTTGGTAAAAATTACGTAATAATAAAATAATAAAAATTACGTAGTAATAACGATTTAATACTATTTGTCAAAGATCTATGAAAAACTCCGACCCATCGCTAGTTTTTTTCCTACTTTTTTCTTAATATTCTAAATATGCTCTAGCAAAACGAATTCCGTTCTTATCTTTTACTGAAAAAGTTTTTTGAGGACTTAAGGTGACTGAATATAACTAAATATTTCACGCGTAGAAAAACACATAAAATAATTTTGACCGGTTTTACTATGTAAATACTCCTCTGTGCATCGTTTGCCTATCCACATCACTACAAAAACTGGAATCAGCATCACAGCCGTTGGCGATTTCCTCATTGCCAAATATCCTGGTGAGCTCCCTCTCCAATTGAAGCTTTACCTAACTTTTAGCTTTATTGATGTCAGAAAAAAAACGGGTTTGAAACTTGGGTCACAAAATATTACAACAACGGGACGAAACGTGAAGCCGACGATATGTAAGCATGCATAGTAGTACGATTTTCATCTTATCTATATATATAAAAATGAAATGTTTTTCGAATGACGTCGATGCCTGACCAAACGGCTGAACCGTTTTCTATTCTGTAAAAAGTACTCTTTTGGACCTCCTGTGTGGAAGGTTTTTCGATTTAAAAAAATTTGAAACTTTTTGTTGTTTTTGCCAAAAACTTAAGAAAGCGGAGACGTAACGATTTCACAATTTCATAGAGCTTTCCGTATATTGTATATCAACAAACTACCAAACGGCTGGACCGATTTCGTTCATATTTGGAACATATGTCAGCACCTATTTCGACTAAAAATTTAATCGCTAGGTGGCACTGATGTCTGGATTTTTCTAAAAACTGCATTTATTTGCATATTTGGCTCATATTTGGGATATTTGTTAGCCATTAAAAAAGGAATATTTTGACTAAAAAATTACACGATAGGAGGCCCTGGGGGCAAATTCCTAATGTTCTTATACAGTGGGCGAATAGTGGATATCTACACATATACATATGTTAAGTTTGGTTTTTGATTCATTTTCCTTTTTTTAGTATTTTAAACTTTTGGCTTTTAAGCGAGCCACGCTAAAAGGATGATGGCCTCAAGGCCTATTTTTATTGATGAGACAAGTTAGAAAAACGAGGCAATGCTGCCGATTCTTGATTCAAAACAAGTCTGTTTATTTCAGTGCCCAAACACTGCTTTTATAATAAACTTTACATTTCTCCTTAAATCTAAGACACTCCCACTTTTCAGTTACTTTTCCAACATTTTCATATTGTGACCAATCATAATTTATTTTTTTGTAGTTTTGCATTTTATAAATGTTCTTGTAGTAAAGTCTCATTGCTTTTCTTTTACTCTAATTCAATTTATATTGACTTCTCATATATTGAGAAATATCAATTGTGAAACCAATCGTTTCACAGTTGCTCTACAGAGTTCATCGTCTTCAGAAAATACAACATTACAAATGTCTTCACAAAAGTGACCCACATGTGCAAGCTGCAATTTGATCGTTTCTTCAAAGCAAGTGGCCGCTAACTCTTTGCCCAATTTGTGACATATATATGAGTCATAACTCTTTTTTGCTTGCATTCTTATTATATAATATTGCAGTCACATGTGTTGTTACATTACTGACCTTACTTACTAATTATTTGTAGACACACAACACATACGTCACTATAAAATGTTGTTTATTTTGAGGGCACCAATATATCTCTTGAATGAACTACGCTGAGGAACTGAGACTTGGCACGGATGCATAAATTGTTGCAAATACCCTACTTATGGCGAAAACTGGTAGCTATTGGAAAAGAGTGCGTGGCACCTCCCATACAAACTGAACATCTCCTATCGCTTATCTCCGGAACCGCTTATGCTAACGTCCTGAAATTTAACATGGCTACATATGTTATTAATACCAAACTTATTGGCAGGTATAGGATAAGGGGGCGTGGAACTCCCCATACAAACTGAGCTTCTCATATTGCTTATGTCCCGAACCGCTTATGCTAAAGTCCTGAAATTTGGCACAGCTAAATATGTTATCAGTAGCGTACTTATGGAGGAAAGTGTCAGATATTGGAAAAGGGGGCGTGGCACCTCCCATACAAGGGTAACTTTTCATATCGCCTATCTCTGGAACCGCTTTATGCTAACGCCCTAAATTTAGAACAGCCACATAGGTTATGAATGAATACCTTACTTTCAGAGAAAAGTGTCAGGTATTGGAAAAGAGGGCGTGGCACCTCCCGTACAAACTTAATTTTGTCTGACTTAGTAAGACTCAAAGAAACCAGTTGATAAATATAAAGACGAATTGTAAAAGTGGCGAATTGACCACATCCGTCCATGTAGGGACAGGGTTGGTATATCAATGGATTCATTTGAACGATATTCAAGAGATCACACCACTCATTTAGCCAATGTACGGGAAAACTTTTCATCCTGTGCGGCAGCGAGGGTCCTTGGCCCTCTTATAACATAAAACGCTCACCTGTGCTCTTATGTTTCCTTATAAGAACTTATATTGCCTTCCGCATGTTGTAGTTACAAGATCAAAGAAGATTGTGCACGCTTGGCAGAGATTTCACAGGTGGAAATAAGACCATCGGCAAAATTCATGAGATCGAGAGGAATTAGTATTCCATATGGCATCAAAGCGCTGTTATTTTTGGCATATGTAAGAAGAGGATTCTGCTATTTAGTTGTTCAACCTCGGCGCCGCGAAGCAAGCGGGAATTGGCTAGTTTTTTATAAAAATATATCAACCAAGCGTTTTTGTTTAGGGCAGTTCATTATTTTTTATATTTTGTCTTTGACGTTTCTCCTCAATTTACCGAAAATAATCTATAAATCAGAGATGCAGACGGAAAAGTTATATTTTTAATATAGGATTATTTTATTACTTGGTTTTCAGGGGAGAAATCTTGTACTCTTAATTAATTATTGGATAGTTCAGCTCGAAAAATCAGATAATCTGGCCATAAGTATATCGCTAAACAAAAAAAACCTAACAATATTGTGAAATTTATATAGGGCAGCAATCTACCGGATATCCAAATCCGGCGCTTATTTTTTACATGGTATCTGAAATCCGGTTATCCGGAAAAGTCTCTATCCGGCACATCCCTAGCAAAAATTAAACAAATCGACAGTGTACGTGTGAGCTTTGTGTGTATGCGGTATTTCGCGCGCTCGGTTGCTTCAGCTTTTGCGCATGGTGTAATAACAACAAGGTGTTGTCGGTATGGTTGCCAGACTTACTGGTTTGATCAGTACAGTACAGATTTTTCAACTCTCGTACTGAATTTTTTAATTTCTTCACTCAGTACGCTATTGTCCTGAAATTTCAAAATTTGTACTGGTTTGTACTGAATTTTCAATCCTGAGCAAACAAATTTTTAACGAGTCTTCCCACCGAGCTTGGAACTCGGTAACTCGGTGTTCGGTAATTTTTCCTATGTATTTTGTTTGTGTAATATTTTTTTACACTTAGAATTTTTAAATGGTTTTAAACAACGTTGGAACTTCCTTAACTGTACTGTAAGAAGTAAGCAGAAAATAATTTTAATAAAGTTGACATTTTCCAGATAATGTTTGATATGCGCAAGAAATTAATACAACAAAAAGAGCAATCGTTTTATGCGCATATCGCCGAGTCGTTACGTGCAAGGTGCGATAATATGGTGGAGTATAATTTATTAAAGAAAGGGTTGGTGTGTTTTTGTCGATTGTTGTCGAAAATAACTTTTAGTTTAGTAACAAATGTGAATACTTGAATGGTTTTTCCCTACACATTGTAATAGAGTGTTGCATACAATATACATATCTCGATGTCTTAGATCAGGGATGGGCAGATGTTTGGCTCTGAAAGCAGTCAAAGAGCCAGCAAGTGCTACGCAAGAGGTAAAGCAGTTCTCAGGGTGAAGAGGGTGTTAAAAATACATTACAATCATCATTCATCCCCACTTTCATGATCTTCATCGCACAGCAACTGCGGAAATACTAAAGCTGATGCCAGATAAAACTTTGTAGCTTTGCGTCATGATTCAATAATAAAAGGTTTGCTCAAAGAACAGTTTTCTCGCTCCCTCTTGACAAAATCGGCTCCCTTAGCAAGGCACTGTGTGTGTGCAAAGCTTTTGTAAGGGAGCTAAGGGAGTGTCAAAACTCGAATGTCACTAATGAGCAAACCTTTAATTATTGAATCATGGCTTTGCGTGACATTTACAACTTTGCCAGCAAAGCGCCAGACGCAAAAGGTATTCCACAATGAACGTCAAGAAAAAAATTTTGTACTGCTTTTTTACTCATCAAAATAGCTGTGCATTTTATATATTTTGCTTTAAAAATATCAGCAATGTAATTAAGTTGTATGTTTCTACATGAAAACTCGAATTTGGACGAAACAAAATAAATATTAAACCTGCTGATTGTCAAAGCGCGAAAAAAGATGGGAGTTGGCCATCTTTTCGCTTCGCGCTGAAACTTCAACGATCTATGTGGCGTGCTTTGTGCATTTTCATTCAATTCATTTTATCTGTCAAAACGAATCTGTCCCGTAAAGCGAAAGCAAAAGTTTTATGTGGCATCAGCTTAACAGTCAACAGCAAATTCAGCATCTCTCAAAAAGGAAAATAATTATCATATATACATGAGCCGTGATGGACTCTGCCACAAACAAGCACGAGCTAAAAGTCAGCAACTAACAGCATAATTCAGTTTCATCCTCAGGGTTGCCACAAATTTTTTTAATTTTTTACAAAAACTCTAAAAAAATTACCAAACTCAGAAACATTTTTTTTATTTTTATGTAAATAATTTTTGGCGGCGACCGAGCTTAGATTTTTCGAGCGACAGATAAGGTTTTTCCTCTTTTTTGTGACAAACCCCAAATTTTCATAAATATTGCATAATAGTAAGTTAATATTTTAACATACATATGTATGTCATTTTATTCATAATGAAAAAAAAACATACGAGCATATTTTGAACGCAAATCTACATTTATGTAAAAAATTCATACACAGGTTTATATGTATAAATATTTGAAACATTAATTTAGCTTTCAATTTAACTTGTTTGTATAATAGATTTTGCATTATTTGGGTGATTTATTAACCGGTAAATTAAATTACGTTTAACAGTACAAAATATCTTTTTAAAAGAGAGTTTAATTTAAAAATTTGTAAATCTTTATTTTTACAAATTATATAAAAAATACGTAGCTGAACTGGTTGCGACCCCAGGAGACCTATTATTACCGAATTTAAAAATTGTGGCTACTCTAGTATGATTGCTTCAATTTTAATTGCAAGAGCGCACAGAAATGAGCACCTCTTTGACACTGAATCACTCACCAAAAAGGAGTTGTGTTGAAATTTTTTGTGATATTTGATACTTTTAAGATAATGAAATACTTTTGAGCGAAAATGTATGTGTATATATGCTTATATGTACATATCCATACATATGTATAAATTTAGGTATTAATTTTTATTCATAAACAAAAGAAGTGTGAAAATGTCGTTGTAAGTAAAAGTTCATAAAGGCATACATAAAGGAAAGCAAAATTATTGTTGGTTAAACTATGTAACCTTATTCATTGGAAACATTCTTTGTACTTTTCCTTAATGATCGATATTAAGTTGCGAAAACAGTAGTAGGTAGTGACTTTTTGCACACTCTTTTTCAGTGCGTTTCAGAGTTTGTCCTTGAGACCACCAAATGTATATTATTTATACACTCGTAAACATTTTTGCTGTTGCCCATCAAAGGATAGCTTATGCGTACAGCGTACGAACAATTGATTTTTATACCCGAGCGCACTTGTGCACAAGGGTATTATAACTTTGTTCACATAACGGTCCGTCCGTCTGTGCACACGATAACTCGAGTAAAAATTAAGATATCTTAACGAAACTTGGTACGTGTACTTCTTTCGGGCGTAGGACCGATGGTATTGAAAATGGGCAAAATCGGACAATAACCACGCCTACCTCCCATATAACGGTAATTTTCAGAAATACAAAAACTGCGATATTTTAGTAACTACTGAAGATAATTCACTCAAAATTGATATTTATAATAAATTTTAGACGAAAAATTAGAATATTACTGAAGATAATTCACTCAAAATTGATATTTATAATAAATTTTAGACGAAAAATTAGAATATTAACATTTTTTTGAAAATGGGCGTAGCCACGCCCACTTATGGTTACATGTGTATACCTTGGTAACCTGGTACAGCATACCAAATGGCCGAAAATTTTTAAAATCTGACAATAACCACGCCCACATCCCATATAACGGTAATTTCGAGAAATCCTCGATAAATCAGTAAATATTAAAGCTAATTTATTCAAAGTGATGGTTGCAACAATTCTTTGCCAGGAAATACGTTTATGATAAAATTTTGGAAAATGGGCGTGGCACCGCCCACTTATGATCACGTATATGTATCTCGCTAACCGTTCTAGCAATTTGTACCAAACTCGGTATGGTTATTGTGCTTGCCACATAAAAGCAAACCATTGAAAATTGTTGAAATCGGACTAAAATTACGGCCGCTTTTCATATAACGGTAAATTTCAGAAATGCTTGAAATTCCAATATTTTGAAATTTAAGGACGCTAGTTTACTTAAAATTTATACACGCCGGCTTATCATGTAGCGGTAGCTTTCGGAAAGGTGGAAAACATATATTTAATACTTGCGCCGGGTATTTAATGTTCGGCTCCGCCCAACTTGGACTTTCTTACTTGTTTTGTTTTCTAAGTGGTCATTGTTGTATTTCGGTAGAAATTTTCCTATGAAACTCTTAAACCATAGTAATTTTAGTGAGTTCATAAGAAATAGAACAGATAATATTATGCGAAGTGATAAGTAACGCCTTCTGTTCGGGATAACACTAATTAAAGTTCCTTAAAATTTTACCTTTGTACTTATAATACATACATACCAGACAATACCTACTCCTATAGTAGTGGAAAAAGTGCCTTAAAATGCAACAGGCGGCTCTGGTTATTTCACCGTATACAAAACAGGTTTGACCAATGAGCGCACATCTAGAGGCAATTGAGAGCAACCGACCATATGACAGCCTGCATAAAAACAGGTAACAGTGTTCAAAAATGTGTTCTACTCAGTGTTGCCGTTTTAGCCCTTTGGTGGCTAGATTTAGCTACCACATACTATTTTTAGCCACATAAATTTAAAATTGCCCCTAGCCCTTTTTTTAGCCCTTTTGAGAATTTATTCATCCTTGGAATGAACAATTTGTATATGCTTAATTTGAACTATTTTTTTTTTTTTAAGTAAGAGAAGAATTTTTAAACTAAGAAATACTGATATACGTACATAAGTATATATACATATATGTATTGTATGTACATATGTTGCTTACGTTTTTATACATACATACTATAAAAGTATTAGGGCCGTTAACTTATCTATTAACGATTTAACTGGTGGTGTGATTGTACCAACTGCTGGTGCGACTTCAAAAACTATTTGAAAATTGTATGATTGTACCAGCGTGCTGGTGTCGTGAATGGTAGAATTAGCAAATTTTTCTAAGTAAAAAGTATTTTGGGGGAAATTTCTTGCACTATATGAGTCAAAGCAGTGTTTGTGGAAGATTAAAGTTCACAATATTGCAGTTGTGAATAAAAAAAAAACAACGTTTAACAAAATGATAGAAAAATTACGAAATTTCGGCTCTAATCATTTCGATCATTTCTGGACCTTATTTGTAAAGAAATAAATATTGTACCAGCATGCTGGTAAGTTATAAGCTTCGAGCCTAATGGTACAATCATTTGATGGAGCCAGCAAGCTGGTGTCGTATATTTTCCCTTTTACACAAAAACGTTTTTGGTTGGACAAAATATTAGCTTTTTCCAGAGTACATTGTTTTTCTATACCATTACTAATTGAAAATGTTTGCGTGTATACTTAGATATGCATGGTGAAACGAATACAGAAGATGGCGCTATTGTGATACCGCTATCTCTCTCTTGAAAATTTTTACAGTAATATGACGTCATAGGAGATTTTGTATATTGCCTGTGTGATATTTATATACATACACATATGCAAAACATGTACTTACTGATAGATTCCTCTCAGCTCTTTCCACCGGTAAACCTGCGATGACGTCATATTCACGTTACTCTCCCGAATTTCACTTCAATCAGCGCAATCTTTTATTATATCGGTCTTGTTAGATATGTATATGTAAGTAAACAATTTTAGCTACCATTTTTAGCCACAACAACTTTTTTTAGCTCTTTTTTAGCCCTTTTTTAAAAGGAATTTGGCTACCACTAAAAATGATTCGCGGCAACACTGGTTCTACTGCGTTGAAATTTTAATACAAGTTTGTGTTTTTTAACTTTCATCATTCCGATTTATTTTAACAATGTCGACGGAGTGTGAAGCAAGTGCGAACGCTGTAAAAAGAAAATCGAGGAGTTTCAACTCTGAATGGAGTTTAAAATACTGGTGTCAGCAAAGTGGAGGAGATTCGCAGTGCTTAATTTGCAAAAAACATTTTCTTTGTAAAGCTTTTAATATAAAAAGACATTATGAACAATTTCATTAAGATTACGATGACTACGTTGGCGATGGGAGGAATTATATGTACAAAAAATTTACTTCTGCAGACAACTTAGTTTCCAAGGTTTTTTAGCTAATTTTGAAATTTAAAAAAGTTGTCTTACATTATTTGTTCTTAAGGACATAGTTGTCGATAGCATCGGCGCAATTCACGTTGGGTACGCTATTACTCGCAAAATCATTGTGGGCAATCATTCCTTTTCTGACGGAGAGTTTATAAAAGCCTGCAATTTGGAAGCGTTGGTACGCTATCAAAAGAGGAGGTTCATAAATACCAGGAAATATGCTTGTCGCGTCGAACCATCGTACGAAGAGTTCAAGATATGGCCAAGGATTGCGAAATAAAATTGAAACATCCAATATGCAACTTTATATCATTTTCATTAGCTTTGGATGAGAGCACAGATGTAACGGATACTTCGCAGCTGGCAATATTTATTCGTGGAGTAGATAATGACTTTAATATAACAGAAGAACTGCTCGACTTGATACCCATGAAAGGAACTACCACAGGCAGAGACATATATGATGCGGTTATCGATTGCGCTTCCAGCAAAGAATTAGATTGGAGTAAAATTTACAGTGTTGCAACGGACGGCACAAAATCGATGACGGGATTGAAACAAGGATTCATAGTTAGACTCAAAACCAAACTTGCTTCCGACTTGAACTGCGATTTTATTGCGGTGCATTGCTTTATACACCAGGAAGCTTTATGTGCAAAAGAAGTGCCCTTTAAAAACGTCATGGATGTAGTAGTGAAATGCATCAACATAATTCGTGCTCAAGGACTTAACCATCGCCAGTTTAAGGAATTTCTAACGTCTATAGGAAGTGAACATACAGATATCCCTTATTTCTCACAAATTCGTTGGCTGAGTCGTGGAGATAAACTAAAACGATTTTTTGAATTGCAGCCGTCAATATCAGATTTTCTGGTACATTCTGCGAATTGCAAACAATTGGTGAAATGAAAACTGAATATCTTATTGGTCGACGTTATTGTGGCTTATTTACATTTTATTTTTAATATTTTTATTGAGCTTTGTACCACGATTGTTTATTAGGAAAAATTTGATAAGCAACAAAGTCTAAGCGGTAGAAGTTATAGCTGCTATATCGGAGTTCACCACATCTCCTCACCAGACTTCTTTTTTTTTCTAGAATTCAGTAGGGATCGAACCTGCGTAATCGATGTTCAAAGTCAGAAGCGTTAACCACTGAGCTATGTACATCCCGTAAACTCTTGTTGCTAATTCATTTTCCTTATTCAACCAACTACTATCAAGTGCAGCTGATTTGCCGCTATTTAAACTCGACAGCGTGGTTGTTGTTGTCAATTCTATACATCCATTTGCTTTTTTGTATAGTTTCTGGCAGGCTCTTCCTAAACCATTTATTTGTCAATGTTATTGTGGCTTATTTACATTTTATTTTTAATATTTTTATTGAGCTTTGTACCACGATTGTTTATTAGGAAAAATTGAAAAAGCAACAAAGTCTAAGCGGTAGAAGTTATAGCAGCTATTTCGGAGATCACCACATCTCCTCATCAGACTTCTTTTTATACCCGAGCGCACTTGTGCACAAGGGTATTATAACTTTGTTCACATAACGGTTGTTTGTAACAGGCAAAACGAATCGAGATAGATATAGACAAATGTATACATAAATGATCAGAATGAAAAGAGAAATCGATTAAGCGGTGACTGTCTGTCCGTCCGTCCGTCCGTCTGTGCACACGATAACTCGAGTAAAAATTGAGATATCATAACGAAACTTGGTACGTGGACTTCTTTTGGGCGTAGGACGGATGGTATTGAAAATGGGCGCAATCGCAATGCACGCCTACCTCCCATATAACGGTAATTTTCAGAAATACGAAAACTGCGATATTTTAGTAACTACTAAAGATAATTCACTCCAAATTGATATTTACAATGAGTTTTAGACGAAAAATAAGAATATTATAACATTTCGGCAAATGGGCGTAGCCACGCCCCCTTATGGTTACATCTTGGTAACGGCTGCACCAATTTCTTCCAAACTTGGCACAGTTGTTGGTCCTGGTACAGCATACCAAATGGCAAATCGGGCAATAACCACGCCCACATCCCATATAACGGTAATTTAGAAAAATACGAAATCCTCGATAAATCAGTAAATATTAAAGCTAATTTTTTCAAAATTGATGGGTGCAACAATTCTTAACAAAGAAATATGTTTGTGATAAAATTTTGGAAAATGGGCGTGGCACCGCCCACTTATGATCACATATATGTGTCCCGGTAACCGTTCTACCAATTTGTACCAAACTCGGTACGGTTATTGTGCTTGCCACACAAAAGCAAACCGTTGAAAATTGTTGAAATCGGACTAAAATTACGGCCGTTTTTCATATAACCGGTAAATTTCAGAAATGCTTGAAATTTCAATATTTCGAAATTTAAGGACGCTAATTTACTTAAAATTTATACACCCCGGCTTATCATGTAGCGGCAGCTTTTGGAAAGGTGGAAAACATATATTTAATACTTGCGCCGGGTATCTAATGTTCGGCTCCGCCCGAACTTAGACTTTCTTATCTTTCTTACTTATTTTTTCTAGACTTCAGCAGAGATCGAACCTGCGTAATCGATGTTCAAAGTCAGAAGCGTTAACCAGCTATGTACATCCCGTAAACTCTTGTTGCTAATTCATTTTCCTTATTCAACCAACTACTAT